>NW_027142627.1:103933-182389 GCF_026170545.1 Melanerpes formicivorus | reverse complement strand
TTCTTGGCCCCCTGGGCACACTGCTGGCTCATGTAGAAGCACAGAATCATGAAATAATAAAACAATGGAATCCTAGAATCCTGGAATCATGGAATGACAGAATCACAGGGTCATGGAGTAATAGAATCAGAATGATGGAAGCACAGAATAATGGAATCATGGAATCATTGGGTCATAGAACCTTAGAATCACCCAGGTTGGAAGGGACCTCCAAAGCTCATCCAGTCCCACCCCTTGCAAGCAGCAGGGACATCCTCCACTGGAGCAGGTTGCTCAGAGCCCTCTCCAGCCTCACCTTGGATAGCTCCAGGGCTGGAGCCTCAACCACCTCCCTGGGAACTATGCCAGTTCCACCACCCTCATTGTAAAGAACTTTTTGCTCATGTCCAATCTCAATCTGCTCTGCTCTCATTTCAATCCATTGCCTCTGCTCCTGTCCCTGCAGGCTTTTGGGGGCTGGGAAGCTGCTGAGGGGCCTGGAGCAGCTGTGGCAGGAGCAAAGGCTGAGAGGCCTGGGGCTGAGAGCCTGCAGAAGAGCAGCCCCAGAGCAATGCTCAGCAATGCTCAGCAAGAGCTGAAGGGCCCCTGGGGGGCAAGAGGCTGGGGCCAGGCTCTGCTGAGTGGTGCCCAGGGCCAGGCCAAGGGGCAGTGGGCAGAGAGTGGAGGCCAGGAGGTTGGAGGGGAAGAGGAGGAGAAAGTTGTTTGTTGGGAGGGTGCTGGAGGCCTGGAGCAGGCTGCCCAGAGAGGCTGTGGAGTGTCTTGGTGTGGAGAGCTTCCAACCCCCCCTGGGCACTGTGCCCCTGGGCAAGCTGCTGGGGGGGCCCTGCTGGAGCAGTGGGGTTGGATTGGCTGAGCTCCAGAGCTCCCTTCCCACTCCCCCATGCTGGATTCAGGCCTTCTGTGAATCTGTTAAGCCACCCAAGACTGAAATGAGCAGAAAAGCAGCAAGGATGGCATCAAGAACCCCCCAGGCTTCTATTTTCCTGGTATTTACTTCTTTATCCCCTGGTTGGTTCTCATTTCAATTCTTTGTTTCTTGGGGTGGGGGGAAAACAAAAAAAGAAAGGAAATAAAAGAAGAGAAGAAATAAAAGGGGGGAAAAGACCTCTGGAGGTGTGTGCAGGGTTATTGGAATGATTTGAAGCTCTTCTATTTACTCAGGAGCTGATAGGATTGATTTACAGCAAGGTGATGAATGCAGAGAGGGAGGGAAGTGGGGGGGGGGGGGGAAACAAAAAGATACTGGAGTGGAGCAGCAGTGTTTGATATCAGGGCTGGCTCTGTGGTGAATGCTAATGCCAGGAGCAGCCCCAGGCTGTGGTCACCTCCAGACAAAGGCTTGGGAATTGTTTCCCTCAGATTGGGATGGGGAGGGAGGAGAATCTCATTTCCTGAGGGCCTAAAGGGAGCAGGAGCTGCCTGAGCAGCTGCTCTTTGGGCTCTCTGGGGCTCTGAGCTCCCAGATGAGACCTCCCAGCTTGGACATCCCAGTGCACAGAGCAAAATCCCCACCACCCACAGCTCCACACCAGCAAAGCATGGGTTTGATGGGTGGACCACCAGATGGATAAGGAACTGGCTTGATGGCTGCACCCAAAGAGTGGCTGTCCATGGCTCCATGTCCCAGTGGAGGCCAGGGACAAGCAGAGTCCCTCAGGGATCAGTCCTGGGCCCAGGCTTGTTCAACATCTCTGTGGGTGCCATGGACAGTGGCACTGAGTGCAGCCTCAGCAGGGTTGCTGATGACACCAAGCTGTGTGGTGCAGCAGACAGCTGGAGGGAAGGGATCCATCCAGAGGGAGCTGGACAGGCTGCAGAGCTGGGCACAAGCCAAACTCAGGAGGTTCAATAAGAGCAAGGGCAGGGTCCTGCAGCTGGGTGCAGGCAATCCCAGGCACAAATGCAGGCTGGGCAGGGACTGGCTGCAAAGCAGCCCTGAGGAGAGAGCCTTGGGGGTGCTGGGGGAGGAGAAGCTCAGCAGGAGCTCTCAGTCTGCACTTGCAGCCCAGAAAGCCAAGCAGAGCCTGGGCTGCAGCAGGAGAAGTGTGGCCAGCAGGGCAAGGGAGGTGATTCTCCCCCTCTGCTCAGCTCTGGGGAGACCCCACCTGGAGTCCTGCCTCCAGTTCTGGAGCCCCTATGGCAAGAGGGATCTGGAGGGGCTGGAAGGTGTCCAGAGCAGGGCCAGGAGGAGGAGCAGAGGGCTGGAGCTGCTCTGCTGTGAGGACAGACTGAAGGAGTTGGGGCTGTTGAGTCTGGAGAAGAGAAGGCTCCCAGGTGACCTCATTGTGGCCTTCCAGGATCTGCAGGGGGCTCCAAGAAGGCTGGGGAGGGACTGCTCAGGATCTCAGGCAGTGCTAGGACTAGGGGGAATGGAATGAAGCTGGAGGTGGGGAGATTGAGGCTGGAGGGGAGGAGGAAGTTCTTCCCCATGAGAGTGGTGAAGCCCTGGAATGGGTTGTGCAGGGAGGTGGTCGAGGCTCTGTCCCTGGGGGTGTTTAAGGCCAGGCTGGCTGAGGCTGTGGCCAGGCTGATCTAGTGTGGGGTGTCCCTGCCCATGGCAGGGGGGTTGGAACTAGATGATCCTTGTGGTCCCTTCCAACCCTGAATGAAACTATGAAACTATGACAAGCTCATCCCAGTGGCCTGGTTTGGATCCTCTCCTGCAGCCTCAAAGCCTCAAAGCATCTCAGGACTTGAAATTCTGGTGGCCTTCAGGACAAGCAAGGGGAAAAAAGCAACCCCAAAAGCTTGCTGGGCTGAGCAGAGCAAAAGGATGGGCAGGAAGCAGAGCAAAAGGATGGGCAGGAAGCAGAGCAGGGCAGTGGCTGTGCTGCTCCTCCTGGGCTGTCTTTATTTCCTAAGGAGGCTTTCTTGGATCCCCAACACCTCAACCCTCCCCCAGTTTCTGTGTCACTCATTCCTCAGCTCTGAGATCCCAAATGGAAACTTCAAACTTTATTCTCCCTGCCTTCCCTCACCCCTTGGTGCTCCCCAGGGCTCAGGGCTGGGTACAGTCAGGGTCAACATCTTCATCACTGACCTGGATGAAGGCTCAGAGTGGAGGCTCAGGAAGGTTGCTGCTGGCACAGAGCTGGGAGCAGTGGCTGAGAGCCCTCAGGCTGTGCTGGCAGCAAGGTCCCTCTGCAGAGCCCTTCTGTCCTCTAACTAACCAACTCCTGCTCCCAGCTTGGTGTCATCTGCACATTTGCTGATGACTGACTCAACTCCCTCCTCCAGATCATCAATGAATGAACCCCCTGCCCCTCCCTGCTCGGGGGCAGGTTTGGGAGCACCTCAGCAGGGTGGCTCCTGGGGGTCTCCTTTTGATGCCACATTAAGTGATGTGATGGCACAGAGCTGGGAGCTGAAACCCACTCAGGCTGTGCTGCCACTCATCCAGATGTGGCCAGGCTGAGAGCTGGGGGAGAGCAACCTCCTGAAGGTGAAGCAGGGCAAGGGCAGGGGCCTGGCCCTGGGCAGGAAGAACCTCCTGCAGCAGCACAGGGCAGGGGGAAGCTGCTGGCAAGCAGCTCCAAGCAGAAGCAGCTGGGAGTGCTGGGGGACAAGGAGTTGCCCAGCAGCAGCAAGGTGGCCTGGGGGCCAAGAAGGCCAAGGCTGTGCTGGGGGCATGGAGAAGAGTGTGGGCAGCAGCAGGGCAAGGGAGGTTGTGCTGCCCCTCTGGCCTGCCCTGCTGAGGCCACCTCTGGAGCCCTGGGGGCAGTTGTGTGCTGCCCAGCTGCAGAGGGCCAGAGAAGTGCTGGAGAGAGTGCAGGGGAGGCTGGGAAGCTGCTGAGGGGCCTGGAGCAGCTCTGGCAGGAGCAAAGGCTGAGAGGCCTGGGGCTGAGAGCCTGCAGAAGAGCAGCCCCAGAGCAATGCTCAGCAAGAGCTGAAGGGCCCCTGGGGGGCAGGAGGCTGGGGCCAGGCTCTGCTGAGTGGTGGCCAGGGCCAGGCCAAGGGGCAGTGGGCAGAGAGTGGAGCCCAGGAGGTTCCAGCCTGCCACTCTGGGCAAGCTGCTGTGGGCTCCCTGCTTGAGGAGTGGGGTTGGACTGGATGAGCTCCAGAGGTTCTTTGTGTCCCCTGCCATGCTGGGATCCTGTCAGCTGGACAGGATGCTTGGCCATCTTACCTGGACCCTGCTTTGGCCAGGACAAGTTGGACCAGATGATCTTTGAGGTCCTTTCCCACCTGATCCTCTGATTTCCCCTTCTTCTGCAGACAAAGCCAAGCATTCTGGTTGGGGAATGTGGCTGAAAGGGGAGGTGGCAGCAATCTCTCTCATGCCATCATGTCCCCTTTCCCCTGGGGAAGGCCCAAGGGCCGAGGTCCAGCTGCTTTAGAGCACCAGGATGTGATTCTGCATCAAGCAGAGGAGGTTTCAGGAGGCCAAGCTGGGCAGGTTGGAGCAAATGAGCAATTTGCAAGCCCCTCTCCAGCCCCCCAGAAGGCTGAAATGTGTTGGCTGCTGAAGTAGAGAACACCCAAGCCTCACAGCAGAGGTGATTCATGAGGAGCTCCACGTTCCATGAGTCATCTGGGCAACATTCACTGCTGGATGGAAATGAAGCTGATGGAGCTGGAGAGCTTCAGAAGGGGAAAATTACAACTTAGTGGCAGCAGCAGCAGCAGGCAGAAGGTGAAGGAGCAGGAAAAGGGAAGGGAAATGGCAGGGATGGAGTTTGAGGGAGGGTGGTAGGCAGAGGCTGCCATGCTGGGAGGACCTGGATGTGCCTCCCCTCTGTGATCTCTCCTGGAGGTCACCTCCAGTAAATGACAGCAGGGTGAAGGCTTTGGGGTGCCCAGTTCTGGGCTCCTGAGGTCAAGAAGGAGATTGAGAGACTTGAAGGTGTCCAGAGAAGGGCAAGGAGGCTGGGGAGGGGTCTGGAGCACAGCCCTGTGAGGAGAGGCTGAGGGAGCTGGGGTTGCTTAGCCTGGAGAAGAGGAGGCTCAGGGGAGACCTTCTTGCTCTCTGCTACTCCCTGAAGGGAGGTTGGAGCCAGCTGGGGGTTGGGCTCTTCTCCCAGGCAGCCAGCAGCAGAACAAGAGGACACAGTCTGAAGCTGTGCCAGGGGAGGTTCAAGCTGGAGGTGAGGAGAAAGTTCTTCCCAGCAAGAGGAATTGGCCCTTGGGATGTGCTGCCCAGGGAGGTGGTGGAGCCCCTGTGCCTGGAGGTGTTCAGGAAAGGCTTGGATGTGGCACTTGGTGCCATGGTTTAGCTGTCAGGAGGTCTTAGGGATTAGGTCATAGATTGGACTTAATGATCTCTGAGGTCTTTTCCAGCCTGGATGATTCTGTGATGAACTCCAGCTGCAGGCTCATGGGGGCACCTCAGCCTCAGCAGGGGAACTCTTCTAAAGGTAGGGTCATAGAACCATGGAATGGTTTGGGTGGGAAAGGATCTTCCAAGCTCATCCAGTCCAACCCCCTGCAGCCCCCAGGGACATCCCCAACCACATCAGGTTGCTCCAAGCCCCAACCAACCTGCCCTGCTGCCAGCCATGGGGCAGCTCCACCTCTCTGGGCAGCCTGGGCCAGGCTCTCCCCAGCCTCAGCACCAACCATTTCTCCTTCTCTCCACTCTCAAGCTCCCTCTTTGCCTCCCAAACCATCCCCCCTTGGCCTGGCCCAACAGGCCCTGCTCCAACCCCTGGCCCCAGCTTGCTTCAGGTGCTGGGAGGCCACCAGAAGGTGTCCCTGGAGCCTTCTCCTCTGCAGGCTGCCCAAGGCCAACTCTCTCAGCCTGCAAGTCACCAAAGCCATGGGAGGCTGGGGAAGCCCAGGTGGAAGCTGTGCCTGGGAGGGGAGATGGGCACTGAATGATCCAGAGAGGTAAAACCATGGAGCTGCCTCTGCTCAAAGCCCCAGAATGGGCTGGGTTGGACCTTGGAGATCATCCAGTTGCAGCCCCCTGCCCTGGGCAGGGTCACCTTCTCCTCAAGCAGGTTGCTGAAGGTCTCATCACAATCATAGGAGGTGTTCAGGAGGAGACTTGATGGGGTGCTGGGTGACATGATTTAATTGACTAGATGGTGTTGGATTGGTTGATAGGTTGGATGTGATGATCTTGAAGGTCTCTTCCAACCTGGTTAATTCTATTCTATTCTATTCTATTCTATTCTATTCTATTCTATTCTATTCTATTCTATTCTATTCTATTCTATTCTATTCTATTCTATTCCATTCCATTCCATTCCATTCCATTCCATTCCATTCCATTCTATCCTGGCCCTGAACACCTCCAGGGTTGGAGCCTCCACAACCTCTGCAGGCTGCCCAGGGCCAACTCTCTCAGCCTGGCTCCCAGCAGAGGGCTTCCAGCCCTGCCAGCACTGCTGTGGCCTCCTCTGGCCCTGCTGCCCCAGCTCCCTGCCTGTGCTGTGCTGAGGGCTCCAGAGCTGCCCCAGCCCTGCAGGGGGGGTGAGCAGAGCACAGCAGAGGGGCAGAATCCCCTCCCTGCCCCTGCTGCCCACCCTGCTGGGGCTTAGCCCAGGCCAGGCTGGGTGCCAGCTCCTGGCCAGCTCTGCACCCCCAGCATAGTATCATAGGATCATAGAATCAGTCAGGGTTGGAAGGGAGCACAAGGATCAGCCAGTTCCAACCCCCCTGCCATGGGCAGGGACACCCCACACTAGATCAGCCTGGCCACAGCCTCAGCCAGCCTGGCTGCAAACACCTCCAGGGCTGGGGCCTCAACCACCTCCCTGCACAACCCATTCCAGGGCTTCACCACTCTCATGGGGAAGAACTTCCTCCTCCCCTCCAGCCTCAATCTCCCCACCTCCAGCTTCATTCCATTCCCCCTAGTCCTAGCACTGCCTGAGATCCTGAGCAGTCCCTCCCCAGCCTTCTTGGAGCCCCCTGCAGATCCTGGAAGGCCACAATGAGGTCACCTGGGAGCCTTCTCTTCTCCAGACTGAACAGCCCCAACTCCTTCAGTCTGTCCTCACAGCAGAGCAGCTCCAGCCCTCTGCTCCTCCTCCTGGCCCTGCTCTGGACACCTTCCAGCCCCTCCAGATCCCTCTTGCCATAGGGGCTCCAGAACTGGAGGCAGGACTCCAGGTGGGGTCTCCCCAGAGCTGAGCAGAGGGGGAGAATCACCTCCCTTGCCCTGCTGGCCACCCTGCTGGGGCTCAGGCCAGGCCAGGCTGCGCTGGGTGCCTGCTCCTGGCCAGCTCTGCACCCCCAGCATCCCTAAATGCCTCTGCACAGGGCTGCTTGCAGCCTGGGCTGGCCCTGGGCTGGGAGCCGGCTGCTCCCCAGCTCTGTGCGCGTCAGCGCTGCAGCCCCCCCGGAGCCCTCTGCCTTTTGATGAGCCTGGGACTGTGCGAGCAGCTCCTGTGAAGGCCTCCGCTGGCGGAGTCAAAAGGAAGAAATGATCAAACCCAGAGGCTCCTGCCTCTTGTCGGCTCCGCTCGGCCCCTCCTGCAGCCCTCCGGAGGAGCTTTGCTTTGAAACAAAAGCTAAACGCTGGCAGTGGGAGAGCAGAGCCGGAGCCCTCTGAAATGCAAATCCCCTTCCGACAGCAGCCGGCTCCGAAGCAGGGCTGCTGCTGACTCATGCTTAGGAATCGGGGAGAGAGCCTCTTCCTCACCCCATCCATCTTCCTCTCCTCTCCAGCGCATCCTAGCGATGCCCACAGAGGGCAAGCAGCCTACAGAGGTCAAGTGAGCTGCATGAAGGACATGGAACTGTTAAAGCAGGTCCAGAGGAGGCCACAAAGGTGATCCAAGGGCTGCAGCACCTCTGCTGTGATGAGGGAGTTCAAGAGGATGTGGCACTTGGTGCCATGGTTTAGTCATGAGGTCTGTGGTGACAGCTTGGACTTGATGATCTCTGAGGTCTCTTCCAACCTTGGTGATACTGTGATACTGTGAGAGAGCCTCTTCCTCGCCCCATCCATCTTCCTCTCCTCTCCAGTGCATCCTAGCGATGCCCACAGAGGGCAAGCAGCCTACAGAGGTCAAGTGAGCTGCATGAAGGACATGGAACTGTTAAAGCAGGTCCAGAGGAGGCCACAAAGGTGATCCAAGGGCTGCAGCACCTCTGCTGTGATGAGGGAGTTGGAGTTCTGCAGTCTGGGGAGCTCTGAAGCAGGGCTGCTGCTGACTCATGCTTAGGAATTGGGGGCTGGAGGTGTTCCAGAGGGGATTGGATGTGGCACTTGGTGCCATGGTCTAGTCAGGAAGTCTGTGGTGCCAGGTTGGACTTGATGATCTTTGAGGTATTTTCCAACCTTGGGGATACTGTGAGACTGTGAGAGAGCCTCTTCCTCACCCCATCCATCTTCCTCTCCTCTCCAGCACATCCTAGCGATGCCCACAGAGGTCAAGCAGCCTACAGAGGTCAAGTGAGCTGCATGAAGGACATGGAACTGTTAAAGCAGGTCCAGAGGAGGCCACAAAGGTGATCCAAGGGCTGCAGCACCTCTGCTGTGATGAGGGAGTTTGAGTCCTGCAGTCTGGAGACCTGAAAGCAGCCTTCCAGCATTGGGAGGGAGCTCCAGGAGAGCTGGAGGGGGATGTGGTGCTGAGGGACATGGTTTAGTGGCAGTGGCTTAGCAGCAGCAGTGGCAGTGTGAGCTCTGGGCAAGCAGTTGGACTTGATGATCTCAAAGGTCTCTTCCGAACACAGAAACATTCAGGTTGGGAAAGAGGCTCAGGATCACCAAGCCCCAACCACTGACCCTGCTCTGCAAGGGTCACCCCTAAACCATAGCCCCAAGCACCACATCCAAACCACCTTTAAACACCTCCAGGGGTGGTGACTCCACCACCTCCCTGGGAGGCACATCCCAGCCCCTGACCACCCTCTCCATGCAAAAGTGTTTCCTACTGTCCAGTCCTGCTGAGCTGGAGGCCATTCCCCCTTGCTCTGTCACTAATTCCCTGTGAGAAGAGACCAGCACCAACCCCAACAGCTCAATGATTCTCCTGAGAGCTGCCCACAGACACCCCAAGGAGCTAGGTGCCCCTCAGAGCTGATTTAATGTCATGTGGTGAGACTGAGGGAGTTGGGGTTGTACAATCTGAGAGCAGCCCTGGAGAAAAGGCCTTGGGGGTGCTGGGGGAGAAGAAGCTCAGCAGGAGCCAGCAGGGAGCACTTGCAGCCCAGAGAGCCAAGCAGAGCCTGGGCTGCAGCAAGAGAAGTGTGGCCAGCAGGGCCAGGGAGGGGATTCTGCCCCTCTGCTCCACTCTGCTGAGACCACAGCTGCAGCTCTGGGGCCAGCTCTGCAGCCTCTGTGGCAGGAAGGCTCTGGAGGGGCTGGAAGGTGTCCAGAGCAGGGCCAGGAGGAGGAGCAGAGGGCTGGAGCTGCGCTGCTCTACTCTGCTCTGCAGACAGCCTGAGAGAGTTGAGCTTGTGCAGGCTGCAGAGGAGAAGGCTCCCAGGAGACCTTCTGGTGGCCTTCCAGGATCTGCAGGGGGCTGCAAGCAAGCTGGGGAAGGACTTCTGAAGGTGTGAGGGAGGGATAGGAGTGGGGGGAATGGAGCAGAAGTAGAAGTGGGGAGACTGAGATTGGCTGTGAGGAAGAAGTTGTTGGCCAGGAGGGTGGTGAGAGCCTGGCCCAGGCTGCCCAGGGAGGTGGTGGAAGCCTCCTGCCTGGAGGTGTTTGCAGCCAGGCTGGAGGTGGCTGTGAGCAAGCTGCTGTGGTGTGAGGTGTCCCTGCCCATGGCAGGGGGTTGGGACTGGCTGAGCCTTGAGCTCCTTTCCAGCCCTGCCAGTTAATTCTGTGACTCTATGACTCCACTTCATTGCCTGAACCCTGCCTTGGACCCGGGATCCGAGCTGCTCCTGGGTGAGGGGTCTGCCATCAACCACCCTGCCCCAGAGGAGCAGAGCAGGGCTGCAACCCCCTGGGCTCTCAGTGCTGCCAAGCTGCAGCAGCACCATGGCAATCCAGGCTGCCTTGGCTGGGTTTTGTGAGGGCTTTTTTTCATTCCCCTGATGTGCTTCTGCTCTAATAACCACTTGTGTGGTGTTGCTTTTTTCCCCTTCTCTCATCACTTTTCAGCTGCAGACGCTGGGGTGAGGCACCGGCAGCAGCTGATCAAGACTTCACACGTCCTGCTCATTATCCCTTCTGCTCCACACCAGGGGAAACAAGAAGGATTTATAGCACCCAGCTCCACAGAAGCATTGCCCACAGTCAAATGCCTGCCTGGGGCTGCTCCAGCAGAGCCACAGCTGTGCCTGGGTCGCAGGCTGGGAGAGGAGAGGCTTTATGGGGACAGATAAAAGCTTTTATTAGCCCAACTGAGCTAGCTGGAAGGAGCAGACAGGGTTTAGGTGTACAAAGGTGGTTTTCTTTGTGGTCTCAGGTTGTCTGCAGGCAGCTTTGGAACTCCTGTAAACTCCCTCTCCAGCCTGGCTCTGCTTGCATGAATCCCAGGAGTTGAACTCACAGTGTCACAGAATCACCAATGGTGGAAGAGACCTCAGAGACCATCGAGTCCAACCTGGCACCACAGACCTCATGACCAAACCATGGCTCCAAGTGCCACATCCAAACCCCTCTGGAACACCTCCAGGCACAGGGACTCCACCACCTCCCTGGGCAGCACATCCCAAGGGCCAATTCCTCTTGCTGGGAAGAACTTTCTCCTCACCTCCAGCCCAAACCTCCCCTGGCACAGCTTGAGACTGTGTCCTCTTGTTCTGGTACTGGATGCCTGGCAGAAGAGCCCAACCCCCAGCTGGCTCCAACCTCCCTTCAGGGAGTTGCAGAGAGCAAGAAGGTCTCCCCTGAGCCTCCTCTTCTCCAGGCTAAGCAACCCCAGCTCCCTCAGCCTCTCCTCACAGGGCTGTGCTCCAGACCCCTCCCCAGCCTCCTTGCCCTTCTCTGGACACCTTCAAGTCTCTCAATGTGCTTCTGTGTCCTACCCCATTTTCTCCTGTATCTCAGTCCACTTTCCTGTATCCCAACCCATCCTCTCCTCTATCTCAATCTATTTTCTCCATCATCCCAACCCGTTTCCCTCTGTATCCCAACCCTTTATCCCATGCTATGGGAACCCCCCTTGCAGCAAACAATTCTGAAGGGCAGGTGACAGAGAGGTAAATCCATCAGACCTCACCTGCAGCACTGCCTCCAGCTCTGGGGCCCCCAGCACAAGAAGGACCTGGAGATGCTGGAGAGGCTCCAGAGGAGGCCACAGAGATGATCAGAGGTTGAGAACCTCCCCTGTGGGGCCAGGCTGGGAGAGTTGGGGCTGTGCAGCCTGGAGAAGAGAAGGCTGTAGGGAGACCTCAGAGCAGCCTTGCAGTACCTGAAGGGCTCCAGGAGAACTGGGGAGGGACTTTGGACAAGGGCTGGGAGTGCCAGGCTGAGGAACAATGGCTTTGAGCTGGGAGAGAGGAGATTGAGAGTGGAGATGAGGAAGGAATTGTTGAGAGTGAGGCTGGGGAGACTCTGGCACAGGCTGCCCAGGGAGGCTGTGGCTGTGCCCTGCCTGGGGGTGTTCAAGGCCAGGCTGGATGAGGCCCTGAGCAAGCTGTGCTGGTGGGAGGTGTCCCTGCCCATGGCAGGGGGCTGGAGCGGGGTGAGCTTTGAGGTCCCTTCCAACTCAAACCATTCTGTGAATCTAGGACATTGAAGAGCAACCTCAGGTTCTGGAGGCTGCAGGTGCACAGAAGGTGCAGGGGGCTGGACCTGGATGATCCTCAGTGTCCCTTCCCACCCAAACCTCTCCACGAACCTCCGACCCTCTGAAGCCCCCAGAGGGGCTGATCCTGCTCTTAATGGCAGTAACCCCAGAACCATTTCTAGCAGTTGAGCCCAACACTAGTCCCCTCATTTAGTGAGCAATACCTTGTCTTTATTTATGGGGGGAGGGGGGAGAAGGTGGGGGAGAGCTGTGCTGTGCTGGAGTGCAAATCTCTTGCTCACTCTCTTGGCTACTGAAAATTTACTGAGTAGCTGCAGCTCCTGTTTGGTGCTGGTTGTGGTTGTTGTTGTTGGTTGTTGTTGTTGTTGTGGCTGTTTTAAATGCTTGATGTTTATTCATTTCCAAGCTATTCTGAGGGCTCACGTGGGCAGGAGGAGTAATTGCTTGACTTTGGGCTGGCTAATTATCATAGTAGCATAGAATCAGTCAGGGTTGGAAGGGACCACAAGGATCAGCCAGTCCCAACCCCCCTGCCATGGGCAGGGACACCCCACACTAGATCAGCCTGGCCACAGCCTCAGCCAGCCTGGCTGCAAACACCTCCAGGGCTGGGGCCTCAACCACCTCCCTGCACAACCCATTCCAGGGCTTCACCACTCTCATGGGGAAGAACTTCCTCCTCCCCTCCAGGCTCAATCTCCCCACCTCCAGCTTCATTCCATTCCCCCTAGTCCTAGCACTGCCTGAGATCCTCAGCAGTCCCTCCCCAGCCTTCTTGGAGCCCCCTGCAGATCCTGGAAGGCCACAATGAGGTCACCTGGGAGCCTTCTCTTCTCCAGACTGAACAGCCCCAACTCCTTCAGTCTGTCCTCACAGCAGAGCAGCTCCAGCCCTCTGCTCCTCCTCCTCCTGGCCGTGCTTTGGACACCTTCCAGCCCCTCCAGATCCCTCTTGCCATAGGGGCTCCAGAACTGGAGGCAGGACTCCAGGTGGGGTCTCCCCAGAGCTGAGCAGAGGGGGAGAATCACCTCCCTTGCCCTGCTGGCCACACTTCTGCTGCAGCCCAGGCTCTGCTTGGCTTTCTGGGCTGCAAGTGCAGACTGAGAGCTCCTGCTGAGCTTCTCCTCCCCCAGCACCCCCAAGGCTCTCTCCTCAGGGCTGCTTTCCAGCCAGTCCCTGCCCAGCCTGCATTTGTGCCTGGGATTGTCTCCACCCAGCTGCCGGACCCCATATCTGCACCTTATCTACACCACACCTGCACCATATCTACACCTTATCTACATGTTATCCACACCATATCTACACCACACCCACACCATATCTGCACTGTATCTACACCATATTTACACCTTACCAACACCACATCTACACCATACTTACACCATATCTACATCACATCTGCATTGTATCTACACCATACCTATACCATCTAAACTGCACCTACACCCTACTTACACCACAGTTACACCGTAACTATACCATCTACACTGTCTACACCCTACTTACACCATAGTTACACCATAACTATTCCAGCTACACTGTCTACACCATACTTACACCATAACTACACCATACTTGCACCATAGCTATACCATCTACACTGCATCTATACCATACTTACACCACAACTACACCATCTACACCATACTTACACCATAAGTACACCGTCCACACTGTATCTACACCATGCTTGCACCATAACTACACCATACTTACACCATATCTACACCATCTACACTGTATCTACACCATACTTACACCATCCTTACACCATATCTACACCATCTACACTGTATCTACACCATACTTACAGCACAACTACACCATACTTACGCCATATCTACACCATCTACACCATAACTACACCTTACTTACACCACAACTACACCATCTACACTGTATCTACACCATACTTACACCATACTTACACCATATCTACACCATACTTATACCATATCTACACCATCTAGACTGTGTCTGCACCATACTTACACCATATCTACACCTCACTTGCACCATAGCTACACCATCTACACCATACTTACACCATAAGTACACCATCCACACTGTATCTACACCATGCTTGCACCACAACTACACCATACTTACACCATATCTACACCATCCACACTGTATCTACACCATGCTTGCACCACAACTACACCATACTTACACCATATCTACACCATCTACACCATAACTACACCATACTTACACCATATCTACACCATCTAGACTGTATCTACACCATACTTACACCATATCTACACCATCTACACCATATATACACCTTACTTACACCACAACTATACCATCTACACTGTATCTACACCATAACTACACAATACTTACACCGTATCTTCACCATCTAGGCTGTGTCTACACCATACTTACACCATATCTTCACCATCTACACTGTATCTACACCATACTTACACCACAACTACACCATCCTTACACCATATCTATGCCATCTACACTGTACCTATTCTGCCCCTGTACACTGCACTGGTTAGGCCACACCTCGAGTACTGTGTCCAGTTCTGGGCCCCTCAGTTTAGGAAGGAGGTTGACTTGCTGGAACGAGTCCAGAGAAGGGCAACAAAGTTAGTGAGGGGCTTGGAACACAGCCCTGTGAGGAGAGGCTGAGGGAGCTGGGGCTGCTTAGCCTGGAGAGGAGGAGACTCAGGGGTGACCTCATTACTCTCTACAACTACCTGAAGGGGGGTTGTAAACAGGCAGAGGTTGGTCTCTTCTCCCAGGCAGCCAGCAGCAGAACAAGAGGACACAGTCTCAGGCTGTGCCAGGGGAGGTTCAGGCTGGAGGTCAGGAGGAAGTTTTACACAGAGAGAGTGATTGCCCATTGGAATGGGCTGCCTGGGGAGGTGGTGGAGTCGCCGTCACTGGAGGTGTTCAGGAGGAGACTTGACAGGGTGCTTGGTGCCATGGGTTAGTTGGTTGGGTGGTGTTGGATGATAGGTTGGACGCAATGATCTTGAAGGTCTCTTCCAACCTATTCTATTCTATTCTATTCTATTCTATTCTATTCTATTCTATTCTATTCTATTCTATTCTATTCTATTCATAGCTACACCATCCTTACACCATATCTTCACCATCTACACTGTATCTACACCATACTTACACCACAACTACACCATACTTACACCATATCTACACCATCTAGACTGTGTCTACACCATACTTACACCAAATCTACACCTTACTCGCACCATAACTACACCATCTACACTGTATCTACACCATCCTTACCCCATAACTACACCATTCTTACCCTATATGCCTACCATCTCTACTCCATATTTGCACCAGTTCTACATCACATTTACACCATATCTACACTGTGTCCATGTCACACATCCCTGGCAGCCAGGGAGGCAGCAGCTGAGTCAGAACCCCACTGAGAGCATTAAGGGCTCTTAACCATCTGCAGTCGTATCAAGGTTCAGCAGCTTTGTCCAACACCTCCCAGTCCAACTCCTCTTGGGGACCATTTGAGTTTTCACCTCCCCTCATCTCTTCCCTTTCCTCCTGCACGGCTCCCAGGGGCTTTCCCTTTGCTTTCATGGTGACTAACAGCTCTGCTAATCGAGCTGTGAAGGCCAGAGGGTTTCTGTGCCCCCCTGAACAGCCAAAGCATCGCTGGAGGTGGCAAAGGAAGCGCTGTGGTTGGTGCTGCCTCCAAGAGATCTCACTCCAAAATTGCCAGGGCATGGTCCTCAGTGAAACAAAGGGTGGGGGGGTGAGAACTGCCTGGAGGAGAGAGCTCAGAGGGTTGGGGTCAACAGCACAGAGTCTAGTTGTAAATGGGATTTTTTTCCCCCTGTATTTAAGAGCATTTCAGTGTTGAGGCCAAATGAAAGACCTCCCCCAAGCCCTCTGTGGGTCCAGCAGCACGCTGGAACTCTGGCTCTTATTTTAGCCACCTCAGAGGGTGGTGTCTGTCAGCTTCCTCCTGGCAAGGCAAAGTGTCTCTTTTTTCTCCTCAGCATTTCATTTCCCTCTCTCTCCCAAGCCTGGAGTGGTTGTTTTGAGCTTTACTCCCAGTCCCTGGGCTCTGCTACCTCCACACCCCTTGCTTGTTGGGGGGGTTTGGTTTTGATGGCAACCTTGGGATGCTCAGAATCCCCTTTTAGGGCAACTGGAGGGGATGATGTCACAGGGCAAGGGTGGCAGGTGGGTTGCTATTTCTGCTTAACGACTTCCAGTATAATTAGCTAATTACCCAGGTGCCATTTTAATCATCAGAGATGGGGGGGGGGTGGTGGAGGGGATGGGGCAGGCTGACAGCTGCAGGTTTCCTGTGCTGAAATGCAGAAGAAGGGGATGCAAAGCAGCAAGGTGGAGGAAGGGGTGGGACATCAGAGGCTGAGGGAGCTGGGGTTGCTTAGCCTGCAGAAGAGGAGGCTCAGGGGAGACCTTCTTGCTCTCTCCAACTCCCTGAAGGGAGGTTGGAGCCAGCTGGGGGTTGGGCTCTTCTCCCAGGCAAGCAGCAGCAGAACAAGAGGACACAGTCTCAAGCTGTGCCAGGGGAGGTTCAGGCTGGAGGTGAGGAAGAAATTCTTCTCAGCAAGAGGAATTGACCATTGGGATGTGCTGCCCAGGGAGATGGTGGAGTCCCTGTGCCTGGAGGTGTTTAGGAAGAGCCTGGATGAGGCATTTGGTGCCATGGTTGAGTTGATCAGATGGTGCTGGGGGAGAGGTTGGACTTGATCTCAGAGGTATTTTCCATCCTGGATAATTCTATCCCATCCCATCCTATCCCATCCCATCCTATCCTATCCTATCCCATCCTATCCTATCCCATCCTATCCTATCCTCACCACTTTTATGTACCCAAAAGGCAGCACAGCAGCTGAGACCTGCCCAGTGTCCCTCCTTCCATCTTCCCAGAGAGAGTCATTGGCCACTGGGATGTGCTGCCCAGGGAGGTGGTGGAGTCCCCATCCCTGGAGGTGTTCCAGAGGGGATTGGATGTGGCACTTGGTGCCATGGGTTAGTCATGAGGTCTGTGGTGCCAGGTTGGACTTGATGATCCTCGAGGTCTCTTCCACCCTCAGTGATACTGTGAGCCTGTAACCCATGCAGTCAGCTGCCCACCCTAGGAATGGGTTTGTTATTAAACCCCCAAGCAGCCAGAAAGGACCCAAACCCAGGAGAAGTGAGAGCAGGTGAGGCTGTGCCTCCCCACCTCCCTCCCAGGAGGAATCTGGGGCATTTCTGACTAAAGCTAGCCCCAAACATCACCTTCCAGGGGTGCAGCCTGTCTCCCTGGAGACCCCAAAGCAGAGCTTGCAGCCTCTTTCCCTCACAGAAAGACACACACAAAAAAAGGCCTTGCAAGGGTGGGTTTGTGGTCTGTGGCACAGCAAACCACAGAGATATTTTGGGAGAGGTCTTGTTCTCCTGCTGCCTTTCTTCTTCCTGCCTCCTGCTGCTGCTGCTGCACTGTTTTGATCTCTCCTCTCTCCCTTCATGTCTCTCCTTCCCAGGTGAGTGAGATGTGGTTCACTGCTCCCCTCCCCACGTGCACAGCCTGGTGCCAAAATCCAGGGGGTGTGTGGCAGCCTGGCCCATCCTCCCTGGGGCTTTGGCATCCTGAGTGTCTCTGGGATGCCTGAAGCAAGGAAGCCAAACATGGAGAGCACCCAACCCTCCCCAGCACCCTCTGAATCCATTCCTCCAGCCTCCCCCAAAACTCTTTCTGGCATTTCCATGGCTTGCAGAGTGGTTGCTGGCTCAGGACAGAGGTAGAACTGCTCTGGTTGGGAGAGACCTCTGAGATCACTGAGTCCATGATCTTGGTGCAAGCAGGATCTCAGGAACCATCAGCAGAGCCTAAATGCCCCTCCCAGGGTGCCAGGCAAAGGTGCCAGGCTGTGAGCTCCAAGGAGCTGAGCTGCTCACTGGAGAAGCAATGAGATAATCAAAGAGTCATTTAGACTCCTCTGAAGGTGGCTGAGTGCCACTGGTGGCCTTTCCTCCCTGCCAGCCTGCATGCATCAGGTATCACAGGATCACCAAGGCTGGAAGAGACCTCAAAGATCATTGAGGCAAACCTTGCACCACAGACCCCATGACTAGACCATGGCACCAAGTGCCACATCCAATCCCCTCTTCAACACCTCCAGGCATGGGGACTCCACCACCTCCCTGGGCAGCACATCCCAATGGCTAACAACTCTCTCTGGGAAGAACTTTCTCCTCACCTCCAGCCTCAACCTCCCCTGGCACAGCTTGAGACTGTGTCCTCTTGTTCTGCTGCTGGCTGCCTGCCTGGGATAAGAGCCCAACCCCCACCTGGCTCCAACCTCCCTTCAGGCAGTTGCAGAGAGCAAGAAGGTCTCCCCTGAGCCTCCTCTTCTCCAGGCTAAGCAACCCCAGCTCCCTCAGCCTCTCCTCACAGGGCTGTGCTCCAGACCCCTCCCCAGCCTCCTTGCCCTTCTCTGGACACCTTCAAGTCTCTCAATCTCCTTCTTGACCTCAGGAGCCCAGAACTGGACACAGGACTCCAGGGGTGGCCTCAGCAGTGCTGAGCACAGGGCACAAGGACTTCCCTGCTCCTGCTGGCCACACTCTGCCTGCTGCAGGCCAGGATGCCCTTGGCCTTCTTGGCCCCCTGGGCACACTGCTGGCTCCTGTTCAGCTGCTCTCCACCACTCCCCTCTGGTCCCTCTCTGCCTGGCTGCTCTCAGCCACTCTGACCCCAGCCTGTAGCTCTGCCTGGGGTTGGTGTGGCCAAAGTGCAGCCCCTGGCACTTGGATGTGTTCAATCTCCTGCCCTTGGCCCCTGCCCATCTGTGCAGCCTGGCCAGGTCCCTCTGCAGAGCCCTTCTGCCCTCTAACTGACCAACATCTGCTCCCAACTTGGTGTCATCTGCAAATTTGCTGATGACTGACTCAATGCCCTCCTCCAGATCATCAATAAAGATATTGATGAGGCTGGGGCCCAGCACTGCTCCCTGGGGCACACCACTGGTGCCTGGCTGCCAGCTGGCTGTGGCACCATTCACCACCACTCTCTGGGCTCAGCCTCCAGCCAGTTCCTAACCCAGCTCAGAGAGATGCTGTCCCAGCCAGGGGCTGACAGCTTGGCCAGCAGTTTGCTGTGGGCGATGGTGGCAAAGGCCTTGCTGAGGTCCAGGCAGACCACATCCACAGCCTGCCCCACATCCAGCAGGCAGTCATGGAAGGAGATCAGGTTGGAGAGGCAGGACCTGCCCTTCCTGTATCCATGCTGGCTGGGCCTGAGCCCTTGGCCATCCTTCAGGTGTGCAGTGATTGCCCCCAGAACAATCTGCTCCATCACTCAGGTCCTCAGGAGCACCCCATGAGGCCTGGCAGATGAGGTGCAGCACTCAGGTGCAGGGATTAAGCTTTATTATTGCCCACCTCCAGGTGAAAAAGGCACAGGGGAGGTATTTTGGGCAAACCCTTCTGCCCCATCTGCCTTTTTCCCCCTGTGAAATCATCCACCCAGGCTGCAGGAGCAGAGCAGTGCAACACTGTGGAGTGACAGGACAAGGGCCAGGGGACACAAACTGGAGCCCAGGAGGTTCCATGTAAAGATAAGGGGCAAAAAGTCTTCACTCTGAGGGTGCTGGAGCCCTGGAGCAGGCTGCCCAGAGGGGTTGTGGAGTCTCCTCCTCTGCTGAGACTTCAAACCTGCCTGAACAGGCTCCTGGTTGCAGAGGAGTTGGACTAGATGATCCCCAGAGGTCCCTTCCACCCCACCCCCACCTTGCTGGGACTCTCTGAAAGCCCTGAGGAAGATGAAGCTTGGAATGAACCTGCTGGCTCTCTACAACTCCCTGCAAGGAGGCTGGAGCCAGGCTGGGGTTGGTCTCTTCTCCCAAGGAGCAAGTGGCAGGCCAAGAGCAAATGGCCTCAGGCTGCACCAAGGAAGGTTTAGGTTGGACATGAGAAGAATCTTCTTGGCTAAAAGGGTCCTCAAAGCCTGGCCCAGAGTGCCCAGGGGGGTGGCTCAATGCCCATCCCTGGAGGGGATTCAGAAGCAGAGAGCTGAGGGCCATGGCTCAGTGTCACCCTGGGTAGAGCTAGAGAATGGTTGGAGAGGATAAGCTTCAAGATCTTTTCCCAACTGAATTGATTCTATGCTTCTATGAGAAGCTCAACAGGAGCCAGCAGGGAGCACTTGCAGCCCAGAGAGCCAAGCAGAGCCTGGGAGGCACATCCCAGCCCCTGACCACCCTCTCCATGCAAAAGTGTTTCCTACTGTCCAGCCCTGCCGAGCTGGAGGCCATTCCCCCTTGCTCTGTCACTAATTCCCTGTGAGAAGAGATCAGCACCAACCCCAACAGCTCAATGATTCTCCTGAGAGCTGCCCACAGACACCCCAAGGAGCTAGGTGCCCCTCAGAGCTGATTTAATGTCATGTGGTGAGACTGAGGGAGTTGGGGTTGTACAGTCTGAGAGCAGCCCTGGAGAAAAGGCCTTGGGGGTGCTGGGGGAGGAGAAGCTCAGCAGGAGCCAGCAGGGAGCACTTGCAGCCCAGAGAGCCAAGCAGAGCCTGGGCTGCAGCAAGAGAAGTGTGGCCAGCAGGGCCAGGGAGGGGATTCTGCCCCTCTGCTCCACTCTGCTGAGACCACAGCTGCAGCTCTGGGGCCAGCTCTGCAGCCTCTGTGCCAGGAAGGCTCTGGAGGGGCTGGAAGGTGTCCAGAGCAGGGCCAGGAGGAGGAGCAGAGGGCTGGAGCTGCTCTGCTCTGCAGACAGCCTGAGAGAGTTGGGCTTGTGCAGGCTGGAGAGGAGAAGGCTCCCAGGAGACCTTCTGGTGGCCTTCCAGGATCTGCAGGGGGCTGCAAGCAAGCTGGGGAGGGACTTTGGAGGGTGTGAGGGAGGGATAGGAGTGGGGGGGGGATGGAGCAGAAGTAGAAGTGGGGAGCTTGAGATTGGCTGTGAGGAAGAAGTTGTTGGCCAGGAGGGTGGTGAGAGCCTGGCACAGGTTGCCCAGGGAGGTGGTGGAAGCCTCCTGCCTGGAGGTGTTTGCAGCCAGGCTGGAGGTGGCTGTGAGCAACCTGCTGTGGTGTGAGGTGTCCCTGCCCATGGCAGGGGGTTGGGACTGGCTGAGCCTTGAGCTCCCTTCCAGCCCTGACAGTTCTATGACTCTACCTTTTGGGTCCTGTTTGCAAGCTGCAGCCTCCTCCCACAGCCTCCCTGACCCTCTGCCATCTCCTGTTTCCCCAGGGGCAGCCAAGCCCCTGCTCCCCAGCTAACTCCTGCAGCCACTGCCAGCCTGGTTTCCCTCCTCAGAGGGCTGGTGGCAAACCTCTCCAGGCACAGATGGCCTCCCAACTTCTCCCAGCACATTTGGGTTTTTTTAGGACAGGATTCTCATCCCACTGCTTGCTGCCTTGCCTGAAAATAGCAAAGTGAATTTGGGCTGAAATGCAGAGCTGGTGGCTGGGGGAAGCCAAATTGAGGGACTGCCAGGAATATGTTCTGCAAAGGAAAGCAAAGAACCAAGGAAGAAAAGCAAGGAAGAAAGAACTTTTAAAAGTCATTAATAAATAGGAGGAAAAGTTGATTATGGCTTCAAAAAGTTGATTATGGTTTTAGCCTGGAGAAGAGGAGGCTCAGGGGAGACCTTCTTGCTCTCTCCAACTGCCTGAAGGGAGGTTGGAGCCAGCTGGGGTTGGGCTCTTCTGCCAGGCAGGCAGCCAGCAGCAGAACAAGAGAACACAGTCTGAAGGTGTGCCAGGGGAGGTTGAGGCTGGAGGTGAGGAGAAAGTTCTTCCCAGCAAGAGGAATTGGCCCTTGGGATGTGCTGCCCAGGGAGGTGGTGGAGTCCCTGTGCCTGGAGGTGTTTAGGAAAGGCTTGGATGTGGCACTTGGAGCCATGGTTTAGTAGTCAGGAGATGTTAGGTGTGAGGTTGGACTTGATGATCTTTGAGGTCTCTTCCAACCTTATTGATTCTATGAACTGCTGAAATGCTGCTGGCTGCCACTGGATGGAAGGGAAGCAGCAGCTGTAGCACCTTGCCAAGCCCAGGTGAGGACCTCAAGGAATTCCCTCTGGGAGGAAATCAGTCAATTAATCAGAGTGAAGTCATCCTGCCCTGTGCTCAGCACTGCTGAGGCCACCCCTGGAGTCCTGTGTCCAGCTCTGGGCTCCTCAGGTCAAGAAGGAGATTGAGAGACTTGAAGGTGTCCAGAGAAGGGCAAGGAGGCTGGGGAGGGGTCTGGAGCACAGCCCTGTGAGGAGAGGCTGAGGGAGCTGGGGTTGCTTAGCCTGGAGAAGAGGAGGCTCAGGGGAGACCTTCTTGCCCTCTCCAACTCCCTGAAGGGAGATTGGAGCCAGCTGGGGGTTGGGCTCTTCTCCCAGGCACCCAGCAGCAGAACAAGAGGACACAGTCTCAAGCTGTGCCAGGGGAGGTTGAGGCTGGAGGTGAGGAGAAAGTTCTCCACTGAGAGAGCTGTTAGCCATTGGGATGTGCTGCCCAGGGAGGTGGTGGAGTCCCTGTGCCTGGAGGTGTTCAGGAAAGGCTTGGATGTGGCACTTGGAGCCATGGTTTAGCTGTCAGGAGGTGTCAGGGATTAGGTCATAGGTTGGACTTGATGATCTCTGAGGTCTTTTCCAACCTGGTTTGTTCTCTGCTTCTATGAAATGCTGATGTAGAGAAAAGGAAGGATCTGAGACAGGAGCAGGAGTGGGAGATAGATCCCTATGGCTCAAGCAGGTTTGGCTAGATGACCTTCAGAGGTCCCTCCTAACTCAAACTATTCTATGATTTGCCTGCAGAGGTTGTGGAGGCACAGGCAGGGAGCTGGGGCAGCAGGGCCAGAGGAGGCCACAGCAGTGCTGGCAGGGTTGGAAGCCCTCTGCTGGGAGCCAGGCTGAGAGAGTTGGCCTTGGGCAGCCTGCAGAGGTTGTGGAGGCTCCAACCCTGGAGGTGTTCAGGGCCAGGATGAGACCTTGAGCAACCTGCTTGAGGAGAAGGTGACCCTGCCCAGGGCAGGGGGCTGCAACTGGATGATCTCAAAGGTCCAACCCAGCCCATTCTGGGGCTTTGAGCAGAGGCAGCTCCATGGTTTTACCTTTCTGGATCATTCAGTGCCCATCTCCCCTCCCAGGCACAGCTTCCACCTGGGCTTCCCCAGCCTCCCATGGCTTTGGTGACTTGCAGGCTGAGAGAGTTGGCCTTGGGCAGCCTGCACAGGAGAAGGCTCCAGGGACACCTTCTGGTGGCATCCCAGCACCTGAAGCAAGCTGGGGCCAGAGCTTGGAGCAGGGCCTGTTGGGCCAGGCCAAGGGGGGATGGTTTGGGAGGCAAAGAGGGAGCTTGAGAGTGGAGAGAAGGAGAAATGGTTGGTGCTGAGGCTGGGGAGAGCCTGGCCCAGGCTGCCCAGAGAGGTGGAGCTGCCCCATGGCTGGCAGCAGGGCAGGGCAGGTTGGTTGGGACTGGGAGCAAGCTGCTGCGGTTGGGGATGTCCCTGGGGGCTGCAGGGGGTTGGAGTGGATGAGCTTTGGATGTCCCTGGGGGCTGCAGGTGCTTGGATTGGATGAGCTTTGGAGGTCCCTGGGGGCTGCAGGGGTTGGACTGGATGAGGTTTGGAAGTCCCTGGGGGCTGCAGGGGTTGGAGTGGATGAGCTTTGGAGGTCCCTGGGGGCTGCAGGGGTTGGAGTGGATGAGCTTTGGATGTCCCTGGGGGCTGCAGGGGTTGGACTGGATGAGGTTTGGAAGTCCCTGGGGGCTGCAGGGGTTGGAGTGGATGAGCTTTGGATGTCTCTGGGGGCTGCAGGGGTTGGAGTGGATGAGCTTTGGATGTCTCTGGGG
The DNA here is from genome assembly GCF_026170545.1 of Melanerpes formicivorus. NCBI lineage: Eukaryota > Metazoa > Chordata > Aves > Piciformes > Picidae > Melanerpes > Melanerpes formicivorus. The sequence goes on along the minus strand of NW_027142627.1, from coordinate 158,973 downwards.
GCTGCAGGGGTTGGACTGGATGAGGTTTGGAAGTCCCTGGGGGCTGCAGGGGTTGGAGTGGATGAGCTTTGGATGTCTCTGGGGGCTGCAGGGGTTGGAGTGGATGAGCTTTGGAGGTCCTGGGGGCTGCAGGGGTTGGAGTGGATGAGCTTTGGAGGTCCTGGGGGCTGCAGGGGTTGGAGTGGATGAGCTTTGGAGGTCCTGGGGGCTGCAGGGGTTGGAGTGGATGAGCTTTGGAGGTCCCTGGGGGCTGAAGGAGGTTGGAGTGGAAGAGCTTTGGAGGTCCCTTCCCACCCAAGCTGATCTGTGCTGCTTCTCTGTATCTGGGTGGAATCTCTGCCCAAGTGGGGGACACACTGGAGTGGGTTGTGTGTGAGTCACTGCCTCAGCTGAGCGTTCCCAGGGCACAGTTGGTAGCAGACAGGGAGGTTCCCAGTCGTGGGGGGGCCGTGGGACATTTGTTGGCGTTTCCCTCCCGGCGCCGCGAGAGCAACAGCTGCCAAAAGGAGGCAGGGAAGCTTCAGCAAGGTTTTGCCTCTCCTCCCAGCCTGGCCCTGCTCTCACATCTCTGCTGTGGCAGGAGAGGCTCTTCAGGATGAAAACAAAGCTGATGGTGAGCTAGACCTTGCCAAAGCGTGGGGGAAGCAAGTGTGGGGCCTGGCTGTGAGCGAGGCTTGAGCAGAGAGCGCAGATCAGCCTGCAGCTCTGTGCTGTGCAGGGAAGCACTGAGTGCTTTGGGCTGCAAGGACCTTGAAAGGTCATCTAGCCCAAGCCCCTGCAGAGAGCAAGGATGCAGAGCCAGAGAACCACAGAACCACAACACCATAGAACCACTGAACCTCAAAACCACAACACCATAGAACTACTGAACCACAAAACCACAACAGCATAGAACCAGAGAAACATAGAACCACAGAAACAGAACCACAAAACCACAACACCATAAAACCAGAGAAACATAGAACCACAGAGCCACAGAACCATAACCATAGAACCACAGAACCTTAGAGCCGCAGAACCAGAGAAGCAGAGAACCACAGAACCACAGGACCAGAGTACCACAGAGCCACAGAACCAGAGAAACAGAGAACCATAGAACCACAGAGCCACAGAACCATAACCATAGAACCATAGAACCTTAGAGCTGCAGAAGCAGAGAAGCAGAGAACCACAGAACCACAGGACCAGAGTACCACAGAGCCACAGAAACAGAGAACCATAGAACCACAGAGCCACAGAACTATAGAACCACAGAAACAGAGAACCATAGAACCACAGAAACAGAGAACCATAGAGCAATAGAGCCATAGGGCCAGAGAACCACAGGACCATAGAGCTATAGAGCCACAGAGCCACACAACCACACGACAGAACCACAGAACAATAGAGCTATAGAGCCACAGAGCCACAGAACCACAGAAGAGTAGAACCATAGAGCCACAGAACCATAGAGCCACAGAACCATAGAACCACAGAAGCAGAGAACCACAGAGCCAATGAACCACAGAATCACAGAGCTATAGAACCACAGAAACATAGAACCAGAGAACCACAGAGCCAATGAACCACAGAATCATAGAGCTATAGAACCAGAGAACCACAGGCCCAGAGAACCACAGGACCAGAGAATCACAGAGAACCACAGAACCACAGAGCTATAGAGCCACAGAAACATAGAACCATAGAGCCACAGAAAGAGAGAACCACAGAATCACAGGACCAGAGAACCACAGGATCACAGAGCTATAGAGCCACAGAAACACAGAACCATAGAGCCACAGAAACAGAGAACCACAGAATCACAGGACCAGAGAACCACAGGATCACAGAGCTATAGAGCCACAGAAACATAGAACCATAGAACCACAGAAACACAGGACCATGGAGCTATAGAGCCACAGAGCCACAAAACCACACCATAGAACCACAGAACAATAGAGCATAGAACCACAGAGCCATAGAATCGCATAACCATAGAACCCTAGATCCACAGAACCAGAGAACCACAGAGTCACATCTCTGTAGAACCAAGGAAATACAGAACCACAGAACTACAGAACCACAGAAGCACACTGAACAACCTGATCTCCTTCTACAAGCAGGTGACTGCCTGCTGGATGTGGGGCAGGCTGTGGATGTGCTCTGCCTGGACTGCAGCAAGGCCTTTGCCACCGTCCCCCATAGCAAACTGCTGGCCAAGCTGTCAGCCCCTGGCTGGGACAGCAGCTCTCTGAGCTGGGTTAGGAACTGGCTGGAGGCTGAGCCCAGAGAGTGGTGGTGAATGGTGCCACAGCCAGCTGGCAGCCAGGCACCAGTGGTGTGCCCCAGGGAGCAGTGCTGGGCCCTGTGCTCTTTAACATCTTCATTGATGATCTGGATGAGGACATTGAGTCCATCAGCAGTGAATGTGCAGCTGACACCAAGCTGGGGGCAGGAGTTGATCTGCTGGAGGGCAGAGAGGCTCTGCAGAGGGACCTGGCCAGGCTGCACAGATGGGCAGAGGCCAAGGGCAGGAGATTGAACACATCCAAGTGCCAGGGGCTGCACATTGGCCACAGCAACCCCAGGCAGTGCTACAGGCTGGGGGCAGAGTGGCTGAGAGCAGCCAGGCAGAGAGGGACCTGGGGGTGCTGGTTGATGGTAGGCTGAACATGAGCCAGCAGTGTGCCCAGGCAGCCAGGAGGGTCAATGGCATCCTGGCCTGCATCAGGCAGAGTGTGGCCAGCAGGAGCCCCTGGACACTGCACTGGTTAGGCCACACCTTGAGTCCTGTATCAGTTCTGGGCTCCTCAGGTTAGGAAGGAGGTTGAGCTGCTGGAAGATGTCCAGAGAAGGGCAACGAAGTTGGTGAGGGGTTTGGAGCACAGCCCTGTGAGGAGAGGCTGAGGGCGCTGGGGCTGCTTAGTCTGGAGAAGAGGAGGCTCAGGGGAGACCTTATTGCTGTCTACAGCTACCTGAAGGGAGGTTGGAGCCAGGCAGAGGTTGGTCTCTTCTCCCAGGCAGCCAGCACCAGAACAAGAGGACACAGTTTCAGGCTGCGCCAGGGGAGGTTCAGGCTGGAGGTCAGGAGGAAGTTCTACACAGAGAGAGAGATTGCCCTTGGGATTTGCTGCCCAGGGAGGTGGTGGAGTCCCCATCCCTGGAGGTGTTGAGGAGGAGACTTGATGGGGTGCTTGGTTGCATGGTTTAGTTGATTAGGTGGTGTTGGATGATAGGTTGGACTTGATGATCTTGAAGGTCTCTTCCAACCTGGTCTATTCTATTCTATTCTATTCTATTCTATTCTATTCTATTCTATTCTATTCTATTCTATTCTACCATAGAACCTCAGAACCATAGAGCTATACACTTGTGGAACCATAGAACCACAGAATTGTTTTGGTTAAAAAAGACCTTCAAGCCCACCCAGACCAACCCTTCTCTAACTCTGCCCAGGCTGGGCCTAAACCATGACCCTCAGCACCACAGCTCTGCTCCTTTGAAACCCCTCCAGGGATGAGCATTCAACCACCTCCCTGGGCAGCCTGGGCCAGGCTTTGAGAACCCTTTTAACCAAGAAGTTTCTTCTCATGTCCAACCTAAACCTCCCCTAATAAAACATGAGGCCATTTGCTCCTGTTCTACCCCTGCTCTTTGGGAGCAGAGCCCAAGCCCCACCTGGCTCCAGCCTCCTTGCAGGGAGCTGCAGAGAGCAAGGAGGTCTCCCTCAGCCTCCTCTCCTCCAGCCTCACCACCCCCAGCTCCCTCAGCTGCTCCTCCCCAGCCCTCTTCTCCACACCCTTCCCCAGCTTCCTTGCCCTCCTCTGGCCCTGCTCCAGCCTCTCAATGTCCTTCTTGCAGTGAAAGGACCAAAACTGAATGCAACATGTCCAGGGTGGGAGATTCAAGCACCTCCCTGGGCAGCCTGTATCTCCAACTAGATCAGGTTGCTGATGCTGCAATATTGCCCCAAGCCTTGTAGCTCCTGGGCCCTTCAGGGCAGTTTGTACATCCCTGAGTGCATGGATGAGGATGGGGATGGGGATGGAGATGGGGATGGTCCTCAAGACCACACATTCATTCCTGGCACCCAGCTTGGTATCCAGCTTGGTGCCCAGACTGATGAAAGCCAATCACAGAATCATAGAAGGTGGAGTCCCCACCCCTGGAGGTGTTCAAGAAGCTGATGGCCATGGCACTTTGGGATAAGCTTTAATGGCCATGCTGCTGTTGGGTTGATCATTGGGCTGGATGGTCTCAGAGGTCTTTTCCAAGGCAAGCAATTCTGTGTTCCTGTGACTGCAGTGTGCTGGGTGCAGCTCAGGACAGCTAGGCCTGGCTGGTGAGCTGGCAGCAGCAGTGCTCCCCAAAGGTCAGCTCTGGGGCCAGTTCTGCTCAGTATTTGTATCAATGAGCTGGATGCAGAGGTCAAATTGTCAGAGTTGGAAGGGACCTCAAGGCTCAGCCAGTCCCAACCCCCTGCCATGGGCAGGGACACCTCACACCACAGCAGCTTGCTCACAGCCACCTCCAGCCTGGCTGCAAACACCTCCAGGCAGGAGGCTTCCACCACCTCCCTGGGCAGCCTGGGCCAGGCTCTCACCACCCTCCTGGGCAACAACTTCTTCCTCACAGCCAATCTCAATCTCCCCACTTCTACTTCTGCTCCATCCCCCCCACTCCTATCCCTCCCTCACACCCTCCAAAGTCCCTCCCCAGCTTGCTTGCAGCCTCCTGCAGATCCTGGAAGACCATCAGAAGGTCTCCTGGGAGCCTTCTCCTCTGCAGCCTGCACAAGCCCAACTCTCTCAGGCTGTCTGCAGAGCAGAGCAGCTCTAGCCCTCTGGTGCTCCTTATGGCCCTGCTCTGGACACCTTCCAGCCCCTCCAGAGCCTTCCTGGCATAGTTTGTGTTGGAGAAAGCTTCTGGGGCTGCCTTCAAGCCCAAAGCCTTCAGCAGTATTGGCAAGGTCGCCCCCAGCAGCTCCAGGTTACCACTTGCTCCCTCCCACACCCTACTTCAGAAGGCTTCACCAGGATGAGACATGCAGCCAGAAGTCCCCAGCCTGGCCTTCAGAACCTCAGTTCAGATCCCCACAGCCATGAAGCTTCCCTCAACCAGAGCCCCACAGCCATGAAGCTTCCCTCAACCAGAGCCCCACAGCCATGAAGCTTCCCTCAATCAGAGCCCCACAGCCATGGAGCTTCTCCAATCCATGCCCCCAAAGCCATGAAGCTTTCCCAGGTCACCTCCCAAGAAGGTCTCCTGAGAGCCTTCTCCTCTGCAGCCTGCACAATCCCAACTCTCTCAGGCTGTCTGCAGAGCAGAGCAGCTCCAGCCCTCTGCTCCTCCTCCTGGCCCTGCTCTGGACACCTTCCAGCCCCTCCAGCCCCTTCCTGGAACGGAGGCTCCAGAGCTGCTCCAGTGCTGCCAAGCAGAGCTGGGTCAGGCTTTCTTCAGACAGCTACCAGCTAAGGAAGGGGAAAGAAATACTCAGAGAAAGAAAGAAAAGGGAGGGGTGGGGGTGGGAAGCAAAAAGCCATTTGTCCTCTGAGCTTTATCCAGGCTGCAGAGCAGGAGCAGCTTGTGGCTCCAGAGAACTTTTAATAGAAATCTTCAGAAGGAAATGGGCTACAGCTGTTTGCCTTGATAAATATATTTCATGCTACATGGCTCAGCCACCATCTGTTTGCTGATAGGAGCATTTTCTCCTCGGCAGCAGCTGAGGAGAAGTCATCAAAGGCGACAGCAGGGGCTGGGGGTGGGTGCAGGTAGAGGGGGAAGAGGTGAGGCAGTCCCTGCCCTGGGCTTCTGCTGCTGGCTTTGTCTGCTGAGCCTGCGACCAGAACAGGAGGCAGGGCTGGGAGCTGCACGCAGCTGGAGCTGCCAGGGGGAATCCCAGAGCCGTTGTGGCTGGCTGAGTCCTCTCAGATCATTGACTTAACATCAACCCAACCCCACCAGGGCCACCAAACCCTGTCCCCAAGTGCCATGGCCACAGGTTCCTTGAACACCTCCAGGCATGGGGACTCCACCACCTCCCTGGGCAGCCTCTGCCAGTCCCTGACCACTCTGGCAGCAAAGAAATTCTTCTTCATCTCCAACCTAACCCTCCCCTGGCACAATTTCAGGCCATTTCCTCTCCTTCTCTCTGGAGCTCATCCAGTCCATCCCCACTGCCCCAGCAGGGCACCCCCAGCAGCTTGCCCAGGGGCACAGTGCTCAGGGGGGGTTGGAAGCTCTCCACACCAGGACACTCCACAACCTCTCTGGGCAGCCTGCTCCAGGCCTCCAGCACCCTCCCAACAAACAACTTTCTCCTCCTCTTCCCCTCCAACCTCCTGGCCTCCACTCTCTGCCCACTGCCCCTTGGCCTGGCCCTGGCCACCACTCAGCAGAGCCTGGCCCCAGCCTCTTGCCCCCCAGGGGCCCTTCAGCTCTTGCTGAGCATTGCTGAGCATTGCTCTGGGGCTGCTCTTCTGCAGGCTCTCAGCCCCAGGCCTCTCAGCCTTTGCTCCTGCCAGAGCTGCTCCAGGCCCCTCAGCAGCTTCCCAGCCTCCACAGGCCTGCAGGGACAGTTCTTGCTTGGTCTCAGGTGGGATAAGTCCCTCAGCACCAACAGGGTCTGGATCAGGCCCTGCTGAGGGCTGGAGAGATTGGTGCCCATACTTCACCAGATCTGTGAGCTGCTCCTTTTGTCCTGCAGCTCTTTGTCCTCTGCCTGCTCCTCCTGTTCCTCCTCCCAGAGAGCTTCCAGCTCAGAGCAGTGTAAAATTCAAGGGGATTCACCACAATGCAGGAGGGCCTGGGGGCCTCTTGTGGTTCCCTCCTCCCCCCTCATCTCCAGTATCTTTCATAGAGAGTGTCTCTCAGCCCTTTGCTGGGAGGAGTTAAAGGCTGAGCAGAAGCCTTTTGCAGAGCTGGGCGTCCTGGAGGGACAGAGAGCAAGGGGAGGAGGTGGCTGAGAAGGGCCTGTGCTCCCCAGAGACCCCAAACCAGGATGCAATAACCTGGGAGTACCATGGGACAGAAGTCTCCTTCCCTTTCCCTTTCCCTTTCCCTTTCCCTTTCCCTTTCCCTTTCCCTTTCCCTTTCCCTTTCCCTTTCCCTTTCCCTTTCCCTTTCCCCTCTTTCCCTTTCCCTTTCCCCTCCTTCCCTTTCCCCCTTTCCCTTTCCCCCTTTCCCTTTCCCCCTTTCCCTTTCCCCCCTTTCCCTTTCCCCTCTTTCCCTTTCCCCTCTTTCCCTTTCCCCTCTTTCCCTTTCCCCTCTTTCCCTTTCTCTTTCCCCCTTTCCCTTTCCCCTCTTTCCCTTCCCTCTCTTTCCCTTTCCCCTTTTTCCCTTTCTCCTTCCTCTCTTTCCCTTTCCCCTCTTTCCCTTTCCCTTTCCCCTTTTACCTTTCCCCTCTTTCCCTTTCCCTTCTTTCCCTTTCCCCTCTTTCCCTTTCCCCTCATTCCCTCTTTCTCTTTCCCCTCTTTCCCTGTCCCCTCTTTCCCTTCTCCCTCTTTCCCTTCCCCCTCTTTCCCTTTCCCTTTCCCTTTCCCTTTCCCTTTCCCTTTCCCTTTCCCTTTCCCTTTCCCTTTCCGTTTCCCCTCTTTCCCTTTCCCCTTCCCTTTCCCCTCTTTCCCTTTCCCCTTCCCTTTCCCCTCTTTCCCTTTCCCCCCTTTCCCCTTCCCCTCTTTCCCTTTCCCGTCTCCCTGCATCTCGAGTCACTCCTTCATTTGAATCTCCTCAACCTCCTTCCTGCCTCCTTTCCCCAGGTCATGCCAAAGGGGTGATTGGGAATCACAGGGTCTCCCTTCCTCCACCTTCAATCCATTCTCCTTCCCATTTGTCCTCCTCATTCAGTTCCCTTTGGGGCTGCAGGGCTGTGGGCTGTGGCAGTGGACCTGATGTCCAGGGGTGTGATGTGGGATGCTCAAGGCCAGATCACTGGGACTAATTTTTAGTCCCAATGGCTTGATATTACAGCTTGATATTACTGTGATCAGCTCTGCAACCTTGACACAAGAAAGGCTTGGAGCTGCTGGAGCAGGTCCAGAGGAGGCCACCAAGATGAGAACCTCCCCTGTGGGACAGGATGAGTGAGTTGGGGCTGTGCAGCCTGGAAAAGGCTTCTGGGAGACCTCAAAACAATCTTCCAGTACATGAAGAGGCTCCAGGAGAGCTGGAGAGGGACTTTGGAGAAGGGCTGGGAGGGACAGGATGAGGAACAATGGCTTTGAGCTGGGAGAGAGGAGACTGAGAGTGGAGATGAGGAAGGAATTGTTGAGAGTGAGGCTGGAGAGACTCTGGCACAGGCTGCCCAGGGAGGCTGTGGCTGTCCCTCGCCTGGAGGTGCTCAAGGCCAGGCTGGAGGAGGCCCTGAGCAGCCTGTGCTGGTGGGAGGTGTCCCTGCCCATGGCAGGGGGCTGGAGCTGGCTGAGCTTTGAGGTCCTTTCCAACCCAACCCATGCTGTGACTCTATGAGATGTGGTGAGGATGAGGAGGGTGAGGGAAGTCATCCTTTAGTCAAGTATTGGAACAAGCTGGGGGATGGAACTAGGTGGTTCCTAGATTCCTAGAAGGGTTTGGGTGGGAAGGGACCTTGGAGATCATCCAGGCTGTGGATGCTTCCTCCCTGGAGGTGTTCCAGGCCAGGCTGGATGAGGCAACCTGTGCTGGTGGGAGGTGTCCCTGCCCATGGCAGGGGCTTGGAACTGGCTGAGCTTTAAGGTCCCTTCCAGCCCAACCCACTCTGTGAATCCAGGACATTGAAGAGCAGCCACAGGCTCTGGTGGTTGCAGGTGCCACAGAAGGTTCCTCTGGCATTTGGCCCCAGCAGACCAAGCAGCAGCAGCTTCTGCAAGGGGTTTGCCTTCAGCCAGTTTCCAAGAGAGGCATTTTGGCAGGAGCCAGCAAGGCCAAGGCAGTCCAGGGTTGCTCTCCTGTGATCACAGCCTGGAGATGATTCCCTTTCCAGGCAGCTTGCTCTTTTGTTTTGTTTCTTCTCCTCCCATGCAGGCCCTGAGGGCACCCAGCCTCCTTGGGGCTGCAAACCCCCTGCCTGCCCCCCCCCCCCCACCGCTGACAGCCCCCAGGGATGGGCTAACAAGCTCCAGGTTATGGCTGCACACAACAAAACATCTCCTCTCCTGGGACGAGAGGGTGGCAGGGGGCAAATTAAGGGCTGCCAAAGCACCCCAGCAGTGCTGGCTGCCCTCGCTGCCAGCTTGCCTTGGGATGCTTCTAATGAGCTGGGTGGGAGTGGGTGGGGGAGGAGGATTGCTCTGGGCTTTGGGTTCCTTCCTAAGGGGCAGAGAAGAAAGAAAAGAGGAGAAAATTGACTTTTAATTCTGGGTTTGGTTTTCCTTGGGTCCTAATAGGCCTCAGCAAGAGCCAGGCACGCAGAGACACACAGAGCTGTGCCTACCTCTCATTACCCAGGGAAGGAGGCTGGAGGCACAGCAGGGAGGTGACCCAGGAGAGCCTCAGAGCAGGACGTGAGTGATGGCTGCAGGAGCTCTGCAACAGAAGGACCTGGAAAGCATTAACTCCATCATCCATCATGTCCCTGGGGAAGCTGAGGCAGAGGGTGGTGCAGCTGAGAGTCACAGAGTGGTTTGGGTTGGAAGGGACCTTAAAGAGCCTGCAGTTCCAGCCCCCTGCCATGGGCAGGATGTTGTTATTCCTACAGCCCAAAAGCATTGCTGGAGCTAACTCCCGAGGCAAGCAGAGCTTGCAGCCTGACCCTAAATCTGGTCTGAAATTGCACCAAGGGAGGCTTAGGTTGGAGATGAGGAAGAATTTCTTTGCTGCCAGAGTGGTCAGGGATTGGCACAGGCTGCCCAGGGAGGTGGTGGAGTCCCCATGCCTGGAGGTGTTCCAGAACCCTGTGGCCATGGCACTTGGGGCCAGGGTTTGGTGGCCCTGGTGGGGCTGGGATGGTGTTGGACTGGAGGATCACAGAGTGGTTTGGGTTGGAAGGGACCTGTAAGCTCATCCAGAACCAACCCCTGCCATGGGCAGGAACACCTCCCACCAGCACAGCTTGCTCAGGGCCTCATCCAGCCTGGCCTTGAGCACCTCCAGGCAAGGGACAGCCACAGCCTTCCTGGGCAGCCTGTGCCAGAGTCTCCCCAGCCTCACTCTCAACAATTCCAGAGCAGGGCCAGGAGGAGGAGCAGAGGGCTGGAGCTGCTCTGCTGTGAGGACAGACTGAAGGAGTTGGGGCTGTGCAGTCTGGAGAAGAGAAGGCTCCCAGGTGACCTCATTGTGGCCTTCCAGGATCTGAAGGGGGCTCCAAGAAGGCTGGGGAGGGACTGCTCAGGATCTCAGGGAGTGCTAGGACTAGGGGGAATGGAAGGAAGCTGGAGGTGGGGAGATTGAGGCTGGAGGGGAGGAGGAAGTTCTTCCCCATGAGAGTGGTGAAGCCCTGGAATGGGTTGTGCAGGGAGGTGGTTGAGGCCCCAGCCCTGGAGGGGTTTGCAGCCAGACTGGCTGAGGCTGTGGCCAGGCTGATGTAGTGTGGGGTGTCCCTGCCCATGGCAGGGGGGTTGGAACTAGATGACCCTTGTGGTCCCTTCCAACCCTGACTGATGCTATGATACTATGATACTATGAACTCCTTCCTCATCTCCACTCTCAATCTCCTCTCTCCCAGCTCAAAGCCATTGTTCCTCAGCCTGGCACTCCCAGCCCTTGGCCAGAGTCCCTCCCCAGCTCTCCTGGAGCCCTTCAGGTACTGCAAGGCTGCTCTGAGGTCTCCCTGGAGCCTTCTCCTCTCCAGGCTGAACAGCCCCAACTCTTAGAGGTCATTCCCAGCCAAAACATTACTCTGACTGTACAAAGCTTGGTATTTAAGAAGAGACACCAAGTTATTGTGGCTCCAGGTGGAAACAGAGTGTTTTGAGTCACATGTGGCCCCAGCTCGGCCAGCAGCAGCAGCACCTTCTGCCAGGTGTCCACTGCAGCCAAGAGAGGATGGAAATGGTCACTTCACCCAGGCACACAGGGAGAAGAAGTGGCTCAGCCACCAGCTGCCAGCCAGGAGCCTGATGCTCTTCTCCTGCAGTTTATTCACCAGTTAGAACTCTTCCCAGCTCATGGGGGTGGAATTCATGCTTTGGTTTATATACTGATGATGGAGATGGATGCTTGGGGTTGTTGGTTTCTTTCTGCTATGAAACATCCTACCTCTTATGACCAAGGGTTTGCCTCCAGTGGAGACATTTCACCTGGTTTGAAACACTATCTTTCACTGCCCAGATTAGAATCATAGAATCAATAAGGTTGGAAAAGACCTCAAGGATCATCAAGTCCAACCTCTCACCCAACACCTCCTGATAACTAAACCGTGACTCCAAGTGCCACATCCAATCCCCTCTTGAACACCTCCAGGCACAGGGACTCCACCACCTCCCTGGGCAGCACATCCCAAGGGCCAATTCCTCTTGCTGGGAAGAACTTTCTCCTCACCTCCAGCCTCAACCTCCCCTGGCACACCTTCAGACTGTGGCCTCTTGTTCTGCTGCTGGGTGCCTGCCTGGGAGAAGAGCCCAACCCCCAGCTGGCTACAACCTCCCTTCAGGGAGTTGCAGAGAGCAAGAAGGTCTCCCCTGAGCCTCCTCTTCTCCAGGCTAAGCAACCCCAGCTCCCTCAGCCTCTCCTCACAGGGCTGTGCTGCAGACCCCTCCCCAGCCTCCTTGCCCTTCTCTGCACACCTTCAAGTCTCTCAATCTCCTTCTTGACCTGAGGAACCCAGAACTGGACACAGGACTCCAGAGGTGGCCTCAGCAGTGCTGAGCACAGGGGGAGAATGACTTCCCTGCTCCCTTCCCTTTGGCATGGGGCTTGGACTGGATGACCTCCAGAGATCCCTTTCTTCTGGGGCAAGGCTGGGAGCTGCAAGGTCAGTCAGAGCTTTTTCTTTTGGCTCCTGCAGGCATCGAAACAGCAGAGAGCCACAGCCATGGTTGGGTTTGGGAGGCTTTTTTTTGCTCAGTATTTTTATTTTCCATTTCCCAGAGCAAGTGAGGACCTGGAACTCTCCCACCCCATAGCTGGATTTGGAGTTGCCTTTTCCACCTGGGCATAAAAGCCTCTGTTGCCACCCTGCTCTGCTTGCCCGGCTGCGAGTGCTGGGCTGTGGCTGGCCCCGGCTGAGGGCGCTGGGCTGTGGCTGGCCCCGGCTACGAGTGCTGGGCTGTGGCTGGCCCCGGCTGCGAGTGCTGGGCTGTGGCTGGCCCCGGTTGCGGGTGCTGGGCTGTGGCTGGCCCCGGTTGAGGGCGCTGGGCTGCGGCTGGCCCCGGCTGCAGGCACCGCCATCCGGGCGCTTTATTTACCAGCAGCGCTTACCTGGAGCCCCTCCCCAGGGATTCTGGGGAGGATGGGAGCTGCAGGCTGCAGTTACAGTCCCCCCGGCCGTAAAAGGGAATGGAGAAGAGGGAAATTGCCTTATAAAAAGCAGAAGGACTTTGAGCTTCCTTCTGCTTTGGTATTGTTTTTTTACTGGAGCTCTTAAATCCAAGGCTTTGGAGCTTGCTGAGTCCTTGTCAAGGCTTTGGAGCCTGCTCAGTCCTTGGCTGGTTGCTGGCAGAGCGCAGAGCAGAACTTTTCTTGCCGCCTGCCGCGCAGCAGAGCAAGCCCTGGGCAGCGGCAGCAGCGGATCGGAGCCGGCGCCGCGACCGCGGAGCAAAGCTGCCTGCGAGCCACGCAGGAGAGCAAGGCCTGGACACACTTAGAGGGGGGTTGAATTTGGGGATTGGTTTGGTCTTGAATTCGTTCATTCTATTTAATTTATTTTGTTTTGTTTTGATTTAGTTTATTTTACTTTATTTTACTTTATTTTACTTTATTTTATGCTTTTACTTTATTTCACTTTACTTTATTTCACTTTAATATATTTTACTTTATTTTATTTTACTTTATTTAATTTTATTTTACTTTCTTTTATTTTACTTTATTTTATTATACTTTATTTTATTTTATTTTATTTTACTTTCTTTATTTTACTTTATTTTATTTTATTTTATTTTTTTACTTTATTTTATTTTACTTTAGTTTAGTTTTACTTTATTTTATTTTATTTTTTTACTTAATTTCATTTTACTTTGGTTTAGTTTTACTTTATTTATTTTATTTTACTTTATTTCATTTTATTTTATTTTACTTTATTATACTTTATTTTATTTTACCTTAATTGTTTTAAATCCTCATTTAATGTCATTTAATGACATTTAATTTAATTTTCAATTTTTCTATTTAATTTCATTTTATTGCTTTTTATTTTGTTTTAATTAACTTTGTTATAGAATAGATAGAATAGAACGGAATAGAGTGGAATGGAATGGAATGGAATAGAGTAGAATGGAATGGGAAGGAATGGAATGGAATGGAATGGAATGGAATGGAATGGAATGGAATGGAATGGAATGGAATGGAATGGAATAGAGTGGGATGGAATGGAATGGAATGGAATAGAATGGAATGGAATGGAATGGAATGGAATGGAATGGAATAGAGTGGGATGGAATGGAATGGAATAGAATGGAATGGAATAGAGTAGAATGGAATGGAATAGAATAGAATAGAATAGAATAGAATAGAATAGAATAGAATAGAATAGAATAGAATAGAATGGAAAGGAATGGAGTGGAATGGAATAGAGTGGAATGGAATGGAATGGAATGGAATGGAATGGAATGGAATGGAATGGAATGGAATGGAATAGAATAGAATAGATTGGAATGGAATGGAATGGAATGGAATGGAATGGAATAGAATAGAATAGATTGGAATGGAATGGAATGGAATGGAATGGAATGGAATGGAATAGAGTAGAATGGAATGGAATGGAATGGAATGGAATGGAATGGAATGGAATGGAATGGAATGGGAAGGAATGGAATGGAATGGAGTAGAAAATGGGAAGGAATGGAATGGAATAGAGTAGAATGGAATGGAATAGAGTAAGAATGGAATAGAGTAGAATGGAATGGCATGGAATGGAATGGCAATGGAATAGAATAGAATAGAATAGAATAGAATAGAATAGAATAGAATAGAATAGAATAGAATAGAATAGAATAGAATAGAATAGAAAGAATAGACCAGGTTGGAAGAGACCTCAAGATCATCAAGTCCAATCTATCAACCAATCCAACACTACCTAATCAACCAACCCATGGCACGAAGCACCCCATCAAGTCTCCTCCTGAACACCTCCAGGGGTGGTGACTCCACCACCTCCCCAGGCAGCACATTCCAGTGGGCAAATCACTCTCTCTGTGTCAGAATTTCTTCCTACCCTCCAGCCTGAACCTCCCCTGGCACAGCTTGAGACTGTGTCCTCTTGTTCTGCTGCTGGGTGCCTGCCTGGCAGAAGAGCCCAACACCCCAGCTGACTCCAACCTCCCTTCAGGGAGTTGGAGAGAGCAAGAAGGTCTCCCCTGAGCCTCCTCTCTGCAGGCTAAGCAACCCCAGCTCCCTCAGCCTCTCCTCACAGGGCTGTGCTCCAGACCCCTCCCCAGCCTCCTTGCCCTTCTCTGGACTCATTCCAGCAACTCAAAACCTCCATCCTCACCCTGAGGGGCTCAGACATTTTCTTTCCTTTTGCTCTTGCTTTATGTTTTTTTTTCCAGTTTAGCTTTACTTAATCATATTTATTTCATTGCTTAAACGTGCTTTTGTTTTACCTTCCTCAGTTTGGGTTCATATAACTTTTTTTTTGTTCTCTTTTCTGGTGATTTTATTTTCTTTTGCTCGATTTTATTGTACTGACATTTGTTTTCTTCACACTTTTCATTTTATTTGAGTTTGGCTTTGTTTTATTTTTGCTTTACCTTCTTTCCTTCGCATTTCTCTTTGCCTTTTGCTTTATTTCATTCCATTTTTTGGCTTTATTTTCCTATTTTTTTCCTGCTTTTATTCCCTTTTTTCCCCCCATTTCTCTTCATTACTTTTTAACTTTTAAAAGACTTTTTTTTATCCTTTACATTTATTTTGCTCCTTTAAATTTTTAACCTTTTCATTATTTTTCCTTTTTTTATTTCATTTTTGATCCTTTTTTCATTCTTTTTATTGTTTCATTCTTTTTTTCCTTTCATTTCTTCCTACATTTTGTGGTTTCTTCTCTTTACATTCTTTTCCCCTTCTTTAAACAGTTGGCCATTTTTTCTTCACTTTTCTTCCTTCCTAATCTTTTATTCTTTTTTCCCCTCTTATTTTCATTCTTTTTCTGATTCTTTTTCTTCATTATCTTTTTTAATTCTTTTTTTTTTTCCCCCCATTGTGTCATCTTTTTAGCTTCATGTTTTTTTTTCTATCTTTTCCTTTTCATTGTTTCTTTCCTTTTTTTTTTTCATTCTTCATTCTGTTTTATTCATTTTCAGTGGGTTTCTCCTCTTTTGTATATTTTCCTTTTTTCTTTTTTTTTTTCTTTTTCTTTTTCTTTTTCTTTTTCTTTTTCTTTTTCTTTTTCTTTTTCTTTTTCTTTTTCTTTTAATTTTTCTTTTATTTTTCTTTTTCCTTTTCATTTTTCCTTTTCCTTTTCCTTTTCCTTTTCCTTTTCCTTTTCCTTTTCCTTTTCCTTTTCCTTTTTCCTTTTCCTTTTCCTTTTCCTTTCCTTTTCCTTTCATTTTTCCTTTTCCTTTTCCTTTCCTTTTTCCTTTTCCTTTTCCTTTCCTTTTTCCTTTTCCTTTCTTTTCCTTTTCCTTTTCCTTTTCCTTTCCTTTTCCTTTCCTTTTTCCTTTTCCTTTCCTTTTTCCTTTTCCTTTTCCTTCCTTTTCCTTTTCATTTACCTTTCCTTTCCTTTTCTTTTTCCTTTTCTTTTCCTTTTTCCTTTTCTTTTCATTTTTCCTTTTCTTTTTCTTTTCCTTTTTCCTTTTCCCTTTTCCTATCCCTTTTTCATTCTTTCCTTTCCTTTCCTTTCCTTTCCTTTCCCTTTCCTTTCCTTTCCTTTCCTTTCCTTTCCTTTCCTTTCCTTTCCCTTTTCCTTTCCTTTCCTTTCCTTTCCTTTCCTTTCCTTTCCTTTCCTTTCTTTCCTTTCTTTCCTTTCCTTTCTTTCCTTTCCTTTCCTTTCCCTTTCCCTTCTTTCCCTTTCCTTTCCTTTTACCTTTGCCTTTCCCTTTTTCCTTTCCTTTTGCCTTTCCCTTTCCTTTTCCCCTTTTCCTTTCCTTTTTTCTTTTCCTTTTTTCTTTCCTTTTACCTTTTCCTTTTCCCTTTTCCTTTCCCTTTCCCTTTTTCCTTTCCCTTTCCTTTTCCTTTTTTCCTTTCTTCTCCTTCCTTTCCTTTTCCTTTTCCTTTCCTTTTCCTTTTCCCTTTCCTTATCCTTTCCTTTTTCCTTTTCCTATCCTTTTTCCTTTTCCTATCCTTTTTCCTTTTCCTTTCCTTTTCCTTTCCTTTTTCCTTTTCCTTTCCTTTTTCCTTTTCCTTTCTTCTTTTTTTTATTCCCTTTTATACTTTTCTTTTTCTAAATTCTTTTGATTTTTTATTTCTTTTTACTCTTCTTTTTCTACATTTTTCTGCTTTATTCCCTTTCCATTCTCTTTTTATTTTTTCTTTTTCCTTTTTTTATTCTTTTCTTTTTCTAAATTATTTTGATTTTTTTTTGTTCTTTTTATTATTCCTTTTATTCTATTTTCCACTCATTTCTCTTTTTAAATTCTTTTGATTTTTGTTCTTTTTATTATTCTTTTTATTCTGTTTTCCACTCTCATTTTTCTTCATCTTTTTTTATACTTTCTTTCTGTTCTTTTATTTTAATCATTTTTATTCAATTTTTCTCATTCTTTTTATTCTGTTTCCATTATTTCATAGCTATTTTAGTAATTTTCTTTTCACCATTTTCTTTTTCTTTCTTTTTATCTTTCTTTTATCCTTTTTTTCACTACTTTATTTTTTCATTCATTTTCTCTTCATCCTTTTATTTTTCTAATTCTTTTTATCCCTTTTCCACTATTTTATTTTTTTTCATTCATTTTCTTTTCATCCTTTTATTTTTCTTCCTTTTTTTCATCCTTTTTCTTCTATCTTATTTTTAATTCTTTTTTTTTTCCTCCCTCATTCTTCTTCTTTTATCTTTTGTTTTTGTTTCCTTCCTATTCTTCTTTCCCCCTTTTTGTGTTGACAAAAAAATGGAAATCTTTTCACAGGGAGATCAACAGAACAGCCTGGAAGCTGCCTATTCTCCTCCAAATCTGATTGTGGTGGCAGCAAAAAGGATATAGACCTAATTAAAATGCCAATCAAGCAAAAATAGGACTCATTGTTTTTACCCAAATGCTCCTTTTAACCCTTTCTGCCTCCTTCATTACTTCAACCAGGAAGAAAAAACACCAAAAATGTCCAAGTTAGGCTTCAGGAAGAGCTTGGGGGATGAAAAACAGCCCCCCAAAAAATGGTGTTAAAGGTTATCAAAAGCCACACAGCTGATGAAGAGGAACAGCTGTGTCCAGCATCCTCATCTCCTCCTTCCCTTCCTCACCTTCAGTATCTTCATTGATGATGTGGATGAGGGCTTTGAGTCCCCCACAAATAAATTTGCAGATGACAGCAAGCTGGGGGCAGGAGTTGAGTTGTTAGAGGCTAGGAGAGCTCCACAGAGTGACCTTGCCAGGCTGCACAGATGGGCAGAGGTCAACAGGATGGCATTGAACAAGTCCAAGTGCCAGGGGCTGCACTTTGGCCACACCAACCCCAGGCAGAGCTACAGGCTGGGGGCAGAGTGGCTGAGAGCAGCCAGGCAGAGAGGGACCTGGGGGGAGTGGTGGAGAGCAGCTGAACAGGAGGCAGCAGTGTGCCCAGGGGGCCAAGAAGGCCAAGGGCATCCTGGCCTGCAGCAGGCAGAGTGTGGCCAGCAGGAGCAGGGAAGTCCTTGTGCCCTGTGCTCAGCACTGCTGAGGCCACCCCTGGAGTCCTGTGTCCAGTTCTGGGCTCCTGAGGTCAAGAAGGAGATTGAGAGACTTGAAGGTGTCCAGAGAAGGGCAAGGAGGCTGGGGAGGGGTCTGGAGCACAGCCCTGTGAGGAGAGGCTGAGGGAGCTGGGGTTGCTTAGCCTGGAGAAGAGGAGGCTCAGGGGAGACCTTCTTGCTCTCTGCAACTCCCTGAAGGGAGCTTGGGGTTGGTCTCTTCTCCCAGGCAAGCAGCACCAGAACAAGAGGCCACAGTCTCAAGCTGTGCCAGGGGAGGTTTAGGTTGGAGGTGAGGAGAAAGTTCTTCCCAGCAAGAGGAATTGGCCCTTGGGATGTGCTGCCCAGGGAGGTGGTGGAGTCCCTGTGCCTGGAGGTGTTCAGGAAAGGTTTGGATGAGGCACTTGGAGCCATGGTTTAGTTGTCAGGAGGTGTTGGGTGAGAGGTTGGACTGGATGATCTCTGAGGTCTTTTCCAACCTGCTTGATTCTGTGATTCTTGCAGACCACTAGAGATGCTGTGGAGCTCCCTCCATTCCTCCACTGAACTGGAAAAAGAAATCTGGGATCAGACAGAAATTCCCAGCAAGCACCAGTGCAGCCCAGCTGCGGCTGTGTTCAGCCATGGGGATGGCACCAGCCTGGTGTGAGCTGGGCTCACAGCTTTTCAGGGCATGGAGACAACCTGCCCAGCTCTGAGCACCTACAGGTGAGTGATGGATCCATGGCTGAGGCAAATGGGATGAGGTCCAACAAGGCCAAGTGCAGACTCCTGCTCTTTGGCCACAACCACCCCATGCAGGCTACAGGCTGGGGATGAGAGGCTGGAGAGCAGCCTGGCAGAGAGGGACCTGGCAGAGCTGGGTGACAGCAGCTGGACATGAGCCAGCAGTGTGCCCAGGGGGCACTGTGGGCTCACAAGAAGGCTGATTAGGCACTGGGATAGAATAGAATAGAATAGAATAGAATAGAATAGAATAGAATAGAATAGAATAGAATAGAACCTGACCAGGTTGTTCTTGTTCTGGTGCTGGTTGCCTGGGAGAAGAGACCAACCTCTGCCTGTCTGCAACCTCCCTGCAGGGAGTTGCAGAGAGCAATAAGGTCTCCCCTGAGCCTCCTCCTCTCCAGGCTAAGCAACCCCAGCTCCCTCAGCCTCTCCTCACAGGGCTGTGCTCCAAGCCCCTCCCCAGCTTTGTTACCCTTCTCTGGACACCTTCCAGCAGCTCAACCTCCTTCCTAAACCGAGGAGCCCAGAACTGGACACAGGACTCAAGGTGTGGCCTCAGCAGTGCAGTGTCCAGGGGCAGAATGACCTCCCTGCTCCTGCTGGCCACACTCTGCCTGATGCAGGCCAGGATGCCCTTGGCCCTCCTGGCTGCCTGGGCACACTGCAGGCTCATGTTCAGCCTACCATCGACCAGCACCCCCAGGTCCCTCTCTGCCTGGCTGCTCTCAGCCACTCTGCCCCCAGCCTGTAGCACTGCCTGGGGTTGCTGTGGCCAGTGTGCAGCCCCTGGCACTTGGATGTGTTCAGTCTCCTGCCCTTGGCCTCTGCCCATCTGTGCAGCCTGGCCAGGTCCCTTTGCAGAGCCCTTCTGTCCTCTAACTGACCAACATCTGCTCCCAGCTTGGTGTCAGCTGCATATTTGCTGATGACTGACTCAATGTCCTCCTCCAGATCATCAGTGAAGATGTTAAAGAGCACAGGGCCCAGCACTGCTCCCTGGGGCACAGCACTGGTGCCTGGCTGCCAGCTGGCTGTGGCACCATTCACCACCACTCTCTGGGCTCAGCCTCCAGCCAGTTCCTAACCCAGCTCAGAGAGCTGCTGTCCCAGCCAGGGGCTGACAGCTTGGCCAGGAGTTGGCTGTGGGGGATGGTGGCAAAGGCCTTGCTGCAGTCCAGGCAGACCACATCCACAGCCTGCCCCACATCCAGCAGGCAGTCAGCTGCTCGTAGAAGGAGATCAGGTTGGTCAAGCAGCACCTGCCCTTCCTAAACCCATGCTGGCTGTGCTGCCCAGGGAGGTAGTGGAGTTGCCATCCCTGGAGCTCTCCAAGGAAAGCTTGGATGTGGCACTTGGTGGCCATGGTTTAGCTGATGTGGTGGTGATAGGTCACAGGCTGGGACTTGATGATCTCAGAGGTCTTTTCCAGCCTCAGTAATTCTGTGATTCTGTGTGACTCTGATTCTATGGAAGGTGAAATCTGGCCCCAGTTCTCCTGTAGCACTCAAAGCTCTGACAAGGAAATGATTCCCAAACATCTCTTAGGTGGAAATTCTACAGGAATGGTTTTGCTTAGTGTCATAGTATCACAGTATCAGTCAGGGTTGGAAGGGAGCACAAGGATCAGCCAGTCCCAACCCCCCCTGCCATGGGCAGGGACACCCCACACTAGATCAGCCTGGCCACAGCCTCAGCCAGCCTGGCTGCAAACACCTCCAGGGCTGGGGCCTCAACCACCTCCCTGCACAACCCAGTCCAGGGCTTCACCACTCTCATGGGGAAGAACTTCCTCCTCCCCTCCAGCCTCAATCTCCCCACCTCCAGCTTCATTCCATTCCCCCTAGTCCTAGCACTGCCTGAGATCCTCAGCAGTCCCTCCCCAGCCTTCCTGGAGCCCCCTGCAGATCCTGGAAGGCCACAATGAGGTCACCTGGGAGCCTTCTCTTCTGCAGACTGAACAGCCCCAGCTCCTTCAGTCTGTCCTCACAGGAGAGCAGCTCCAGCCCTCTGCTCATCCTCCTGGCCCTGCTCTGGACACCTTCCAGCCCCTCCAGATCCCTCTTGTCATAGGGGCTCCAGAACTGGAGGCAGGACTCCAGGTGGGGTCTCCCCAGAGCTGAGCAGAGGGGGAGAATCACCTCCCTTGCCCTGCTGGCCACACTTCTCCTGCTGCAGCCCAGGCTCTGCTTGGCTTTCTGGGCTGCAAGTGCAGACTGAGAGCTCCTGCTGAGCTTCTCCTCCCCCAGCACCCCCAAGGCTCTCTCCTCAGGGCTGCTTTCCAGCCAGTCCCTGCCCAGCCTGCATTTGTGCCTGGGATTGCCTCCACCCAGCTGCAGGACCCTGCCCTTGGTCTTGTTGAACCTCCTGAGGTTGGCTTGTGCCCAGCTCTGCAGCCTGTCCAGCTCCCTCTGGATGGATCCCTTCCCTCCAGCTGTCTGCTGCACCACACAGCTTGGTGTCATCAGCAACCCTGCTGAGGCTGCACTCAGTGCCACTGTCCATGGCACCCACAGAGATGTTGAACAAGCCTGGGCCCAGGACTGATCCCTGAGGGACTCTGCTTGTCCCTGGCCTCCATTGGGACAAGGACCCATGGACAGCCACTCTTTGGGTGCAGCCATCAAGCCACTTGGAGGTCTGCTGTACCTGTCCAGACCAAAAGGGAGTTCCCACGGTGGCAATGATCTCTTGACCTCCTAGAAAACCCCTGTAGAGCTTCACCCCAAGGTTTGGAAACTGCAGTGCCTCATAAACCCCCTCCCATCCAAGGACAGACTGAGGTGCACCCAGTCCAGCCCTGCCCAGAGCTGCAGCAGGTTTCACTTCTGGACTCATGGAAAGGTCTGGGTTGGAAGGGACCTCCAAAGGTTATCCAGTCCCCTCTGCAGTCAGCAGGGACATCCTCAGCTAGATCAGGTTGGCCAAAGCCCTGTTGAGCTGTTTTAAGCTGAAGTGTGGCAGAGCAGCAGCAGCAGCAAGCAGCTGAATGCAAAGCACAGCGTTAAAATAACTTAGCATTAAAAGCTCTGCATGCAAGGCTGCTCCAGGGCAGCCAGGGGATGGCTGAGGCTGATCTTGATTAAGTTCAGAAGGCTTAAAGAGAAAACAATTGGTGAGAAGGGGTTGGGAGTTGATGACATTTAAGGTCCCTTCCAGCCCAAGTCATTCTACAGTGCTTGGCCATAGAGGCATAGAATTGTTTGGGTTGGAAGAGACCTCTGAGGTCATTGAGTCCAAGCATCAACCCAACAGCACCAGGGCCACCAAACCACAGCCCCAAGTGCCACACCTCCAGGCATGGGGACTCCACCACCCCCCTGGGCAGCCTCTGCCAATCCCTGACCACTCTGGCAGCACAGAAATTGTTCCTCAGCTCCAACCTAAGCCTCCCCTGCACAATTTCAGGCCATTTCCTCTCCTTCTGTCACCTGAGACTAGGGAGAAGAAGCTCCAGGGACAGTGAGTCCACCACCTCCCTGGACACATCTTTGCAGCTCTAATCCATCTCCATCCTGGTGCAACCAGTTCCAGGTGTGATGGCAGCAAGCAGGTGGCTGTGTGAAAGCATGGGAGCAACTGGGGAAGGGGCACTGGGTGAGGGCTTGCTGGGGAGGGGCTTTTGATGGTGTGAGGGAGGGATGGAGCAGAAGTAGAAGTGGGGAGCTTGAGATTGGCTGTGAGGAAGAAGTTGTTGGCCAGGAGGGTGGTGAGAGCCTGGCCCAGGCTGCCCAGGGAGGTGGTGGAAGCCTCCTGCCTGGAGGTGTTTGCAGCCAGGCTGGAGGTGGCTGTGAGCAACCTGCTGTGGTGTGAGGTGTCCCTGCCCATGGCAGGGGGTTGGGGCTGGCTGAGCCTTGAGCTCCCTTCCAGCCCTGACAATTCAATGGTTCTATGATCACCTCACTCTGCCAGCCTCGAGGTTCCTGCTTGGCAGCATGGAGAGGTCCCAGCTGCATCCCTGCTGCTGGACACCCAGCTCCAGCCACCCCTCAGGGCTGAGCCCTTTGCCAGGGGGTTGCCAGGTTGGTGCTGGAAGCTGAGCTGCCTCGCTGCCCCCACCTGAAACCAAAACGGCATCAAGCTGCTTCTCTTTGTCATCTCCAACCCTCAAAGCCTCATCATCTCTCCCCTCCCGTGGCTGTTTCCCTGCCTATCTCTGCCTGTGCTGCTCCCAGCCCTGCTCTACAAGAGCTTTATCAAGTGCCACAAGCTGAGATTTGTTGGCAGCTGTCCACGCAGCCGGGAGAGAAGCAGGAGACAAAGAGACAAAAAGAAGCTGATCTGCTTCCCCAGCCTCTGCCAGGCTGGCTTTCAAAGAGGGCCTGGAGGGAGCTGTGGGAAGGGACTGGCACCTTTTGGCTGGGCTTGCAATGGAAGCCAAGGCACTGGAGCGCTGCAGATCCTGCTCCTGTCCCAGCTGGAATGCCCAGGGGCATTTGGTAGCTGCCCTCGCTGGGAAAGCAGCAGTGGCTGTGCCTACAGGCAGGCAGATGACAAGAGTCATAGATTCAGAGTGGTTTGGGATGGAAGGGACTTCAAAGCTCAGCCAGTTCCACCCCCCTGCCATGGGCAGGGACACCTCCCACCAGCACAGGCTGCTCAAGGCCTCATTCAGCCTGGCCTGGAACACCTCCAGGCAGGGGACAGCCACAGCCTCCCTGGGCAACCTCTTCCAGAGTCTCCCCAGCCTCACTCTCAACAATTCCTTCATAGTATCACAGTATCATTCAGGGTTGAAGGGACAACAAGGATCATCTAGTTCCAACCCCCTGCCATGGGCAGGGACACCCCACACTAGATGAGGCTGGCCAGATCCTTCCTGCTCTCCACTCTCAATCTCCTCTCTCTGGGCTCCTCAGGTCAAGAAGGAGATTGAGAGACTTGAAGGTGCCCAGAGAAGGGCAAGGAGGCTGGGGAGGGGTCTGGAGCACAGCCCTGTGAGGAGAGGCTGAGGGAGCTGGGGTTGCTTAGCCTGGAGAAGAGGAGGCTCAGGGGAGACCTCATTGCTCTCTCCAACTCCCTGAAGGGAGGTTGGAGCCAGCTGGGGGTTGGGCTCTTCTGCCAGGCAGGCAGCCAGCAGCAGAACAAGAGGCCACAGTCTGAAGCTGTGCCAGGGGAGGTTCAGGCTGGAGGTGAGGAGAAAATTCTTCGTGGCAAGAGGAATTGGCCACTGGAGGTGAGGAAAGCTCAGCCAGTTCCAAACCCCAGCCATGGGCAGAGACACCTCCCACCAGCACAGCTTGCTCATCCAGCCTGGCCTTGAACACCTCCAGGCAGGGGACAGCCACAGCCTCCCTGGGCAGCCTGTGCCAGAGTCTCCCCAGCCTCACTCTCAACAATTTCTTCCTCATCTCCACTCTCAATCTCCTCCCTCCCAGCTCAAAGCCATTGTTCCTCAGCCTGGCACTCCCAGCCCTTCTCCAAAGTCCCTCCCCAGCTCTCCTGGAGCCCTTCAGCTACTGGAAGGTTGCTCTGAGGTCTCCCTGCAGCCTTCTCTTCTCCAGGCTGCACAGCCCCAACTCTCCCAGCCTGGCCCCATGGAGCAGATGCTCCAGCCCCCTTCTGATCATCTTTGTGACCTTCTCTGGACTCAGAGGTCTCTCTGTGTTTCCTTGCAAGAAGCATCCCAGGAGGCTGGGGAGCATCTGGAAGAGATCAGCCTCCTGCCCCAGTGGCCTTGGTTTGCTGGTGTGGAAGAGAGCCCCAGATGTCTCCCTGAAATCTCAGCCAGGCTCATTTCATTCTGCCAGCTCCAAGGATGTCATCTCCAGGACCCTCAGCTTCCCACCTGCAGCAGGGCCCCCAGCATGTGACACAGGCTGTGCCTTGCTCCTGGATCAGCTGCTCCCTCCTCCATCTCATTACCCCAGCTAACAACTCCCCCTCCCCTGGGGCAACTTGAGGCCATTCCCTCTTGTCTCATCCCTATTTCCTTGGGAGCAGAGCCCAAGCCCCACCTGGCTCCAGCCTCCTTGCAGGGAGCTGCAGAGAGCAAGGAGGTCTCCCTCAGCCTCCTCTCCTCCAGCCTCCCCACCCCCAGCTCCCTCAGCTGCTCCTCCCCAGCCCTCTTTTCCACACCCTTCCCCAGCTTCCTTGCCCTTCCCTGGCCCTGCTGCAGCCTCTCCAGCTCCTGCTGGCAGCCAGGAGCCCAGAGCTGAAGGCAGCACTCCAGGGCTGGCCTCAGCAGTGCCCAGCCCAGGGGCACAATCCCTGCCCTGCTCCTGCTGCCCACACCATTGCTGCTCCAGGCCAGGCTGCTGGTGGCCTTCTTGCCCAGCTGGGCACCCCCCTGGCTCCTCTCCAGCTGTCAGCCAACACCCACAGGTCCTTATCTGCTGGACAGCCTCCCAGCCACTGCAGCTCAGCAGGTAGGAAAGGTGAGCAGCACATAGCAGAGAGGGACTCCAAGGCCCCCTGGGATGAATTTCCCTCAGGCTCTGCAGCAGGAGCAGGGCAAGGCCCCGAGCCCCAGCTCCCAGAATGGCTGTGGCTGGAAAAAGACCTTTAAGGTCATCAAGTCCAACCAGAATCTGCCTCTACCAGGGCCACTGCTACCCCTAGCTCACAACTGGTTTGTGGTGGGGATTTTCTTTTGCAGCAGGATTCAACAGCTGTCACAGAATCATAGAATCAATAAGGTTGGAAAAGACCTCAGAGCTCATCCAGTCCAACCTCTCACCCAACACCTCCTGACAACTCAACCATGGCTCCAAGTGCCTCATCCAGGCTCTTCCTAAACACCTCCAGGCATGGTGACTCCACCACCACCGTGGGCAGCACATACCAATGGTTAACAACTCCCTCAGGGAAGAACTTTCTCCTCACCTCCAGCCTCAACCTCCCCTGGCACAGCTTCAAACTGTGTCCTCTTGTTCTGCCTCTTGGGGCCTGGGAGAAGAGCCCAACCCCCAGCTGGCTCCAACCTCCCTTCAGGGAGTTGCAGAGAGCAAGAAGGTCTCCCCTGAGCCTCCTCTTCTCCAGGCTAAGCAACCCCAGCTCCCTCAGCCTCTCCTCACAGGGCTGTGCTCCAGACCCCTCCCCAGCCTCCTTGCCCTTCTCTGGACACCTTCCAGCAGCTCAACCTCTTTCCTAACCTGAGGAGCCCAGAACTGGACACAGGACTTCAGGTGTGGCCTAACCAGTGCAGTGTCCAGGGGCAGAATGACCTCCCTGCTCCTGCTGGCCACACTCTGCCTGCTGCAGGCCAGGATGCCCTTGGCCTTCTTGGCCCCCTGGGCACACTGCTGGCTCATGTTCAGCTGCTCTCCCCCACTCCCCACAGGTCCCTCTCTGCCTCTCAGATGGATTTTTAAATGGCAAGGAAAATATTTGATAAAGCAGGCAAAGCTGTGATTCTTTCCCCACCACCACTTCTCCCCCTCTCTCTTCCCAGTGCTCAGCTTTGCTTTGTAACACAAGAATCAAATCCATGTGGTTGCAAATTTGCAGCTGACACCAAGCTGGGAGCAGATGTTGGTCAGTTAGAGGACAGAAGGGCTCTGCAGAGGGACGTGGCCAGGCTGCACAGATGGGCAGAGGCCAACAGGATGGCATTGAACAAGTCCAAGTGCCAGGGGCTGCACTTTGGCCACACCAACCCCAGGCAGTGCTACAGGCTGGGGGCAGAGTGGCTGAGAGCAGCCAGGCAGAGAGGGACCTGGGGGAAGTGGTGGAGAGCAGCTGAACAGGAGGCAGCAGTGTGCCCAGGCAGCCAAGAGGGTCAAGGGCATCCTGGCCTGCAGCAGGCAGAGTGTGGCCAGCAGGAGCAGGGAAGTCCTTGTGCCCTGTGCTCAGCACTGCTGAGGCCACCCCTGGAGTCCTGTGTCCAGTTCTGGGCTCCTGAGGTCAAGAAGGAGATTGAGAGACTTGAAGGTGTGCAGAGAAGGGCAAGGAGGCTGGGGAGGGGTCTGGAGCACAGCCCTGTGAGGAGAGGCTGAGGGAGCTGGGGTTGCTTAGCCTGGAGAAGAGGAGGCTCAGGGGAGACCTTCTTGCTCTCTGCAACTGCCTGAAGGGAGGTTGGAGCCAGCTGGGGGTTGGGCTCTTCTGCCAGGCAGGCAGCCAGCAGCAGAACAAGAGGCCACAGTCTCAAGCTGTGCCAGGGGAGGTTGAGGCTGGAGGTGAGGAGAAAGTTCTTCCCAGAGAGAGTTGTTAGCCATTGGGATGTGCTGCCTGGGGAGGTGGTGGAGTCCCTGTGCCTGGAGGTGTTCCAGAGGGGATTGGATGTGGCACTTGGAGCCATGGTTTAGTCATGAGCTCTGTGGTGCCAGCTTGGACTTGATGATCTTTGAGGTCTCTTCCAACCTCGCTGATTCTGTGATGTCTTGCTGCTTAAAACTCTGTTTTCTGTCAATATTGCTTCATTTCTATCAAGTTACTTACACCTTTTATGTTATTCTCTCTTCCCCCTCCCTGTCCTCCACCTCCCCTCTCCCTTCCCCTCCCCTCCCCCACCCCCATTTTGCTGCTGCCTTTCAGAACACTTCGTTCCTTGCACTTCTCGGTAAACAGCCTGGAAGCAGAAGAGTCAAAGGCAGGAGGAAAGGATTTGCTTTGTTGTGATGCTTTGTATCTGTTGCACTTGTCAGGGTGGAATGGAGACACACACACACACAGAGAGAGAAGAAGAAAAATATAACAGGAAGAAAAAGAAAAGAAGAAAATAAGGAAAAGAGTCTGAGCTGAGTCCCTTTGGCTTCCAGGAGCCAGGCAGAGGCTCCTCACCAGAGCTTCCCAGCTTCCAGAGGTGCTCCTTAGAGAATCGCTGAATTGGGTTGAGTTGGAGAATGCCTCCAAGATCATCCAGGCCAACACCAACCCAACCCCACCATGGCCACCAAACCCTGGCCCCAAGTGCCATGGCCACAGGTTGCTTAAACACCTCCAGGCATGGGGACTCCACCACCTCCCTGGGCAGCCTCTGCCAATCCCTGACCACTCTGGCAGCAAAGAAATTGTTCCTCAGCTCCAACCTAAGCCTCCCCTGGCACAATTTCATAGAGTCACAGAGCTGGCAGGTCTGGAAGGGACCTCAAGGATCCTCCAGCTCCAACCCCCTGCCATGGGCAGGGACACCTCACACCACAGCAGGTTGCTCACAGCCACCTCCAGCCTGGCTGCAAACACCTCCAGGCAGGAGGCTTCCACCACCTCCCTGGGCAGCCTGGGCCAGGCTCTCACCACCCTCCTGGCCAACAACTTCTTCCTCACAGCCAATCTCAATCTCCCCACTTCTACTTCTGCTCCATCCCCCCCACTCCTATCCCTCCCTGACACCCTCAGAAGTCCCTCCCCAGCTTGCTTGCAGCCCCCTGCAGATCCTGGAAGGCCACCAGAAGGTCTCCTGGGAGCCTTCTCCTCTGCAGCCTGCACAAGCCCAACTCTCTCAGGCTGTCTGCAGAGCAGAGCAGCTCCAGCCCTCTGCTCCTCCTCCTGGCCCTGCTCTGGACACATTTATCATCCAGTCTAATATCAACCCAACCCCACCATGACCACCACACCATGTCCAAAGTGCCATGGCCACAGGTTTCTTGAACACCTCCAGGGGTGAGGACTCCACCACCTCCCTGGGCAGCCTGTTCCAATCCCTGGAGGTATTGCAATGGGGCAGGTATGCAAACCCCAAATCACAGAGGGAGATGTGGTTGTGGTCCCACCAAAGACCTCCTCTGGAAGCAGGAAGATGCCAATAGCTCAGAATCACAGAATCATTTGGATTGGGAAAGACCTTGAAGTCTTCTCACTGAGTCCAACCATCCTCTAACTCTGCCAAGGCTGGGGCCAAACCATGGCCCTCAGCTCCACATCTACAAGGCTTTGAAAACCCTCCAGGGCTGCAAACTCCACCAGGGCCCTGGGCAGCCTCTTCCAGGACTGCAAAACCCTCAAGGGAAGAAAGGGCTCCTGCAAAGTGGTCAGGGATTGGCACAGGCTGCCCAGGGAGGTGGTGGAGTCCCCATGCCTGGAGGTGCTCAGGATCCCTGTGGCCATGGCACTTGGGGCCAGGGTTTGGTGGCCATGGTTGGGCTGATGTTGGACTGGGTGATCCCAGAGGCCTTTTCCAACTGCAACAATTCTATGATTCTATGATTCTTAGATTCTCTGATGTCCAATCTATGAGGTCATTTCCTCTCATCCTATCACTTTGTCTTTAGGAGAAGAGACCAACCCCCACCTAGCTCCAACCTCTTTGCAGGAAGCTGTAGAGAGTCAGAAGTCCTCCCCTGAGCCTCCTGTTCTTCAGGCTACGCAATCCCATTTCCCTCAGCAGCTCCTCGAGGAGAGCTTCCTCCTAGCTGCAAACACAAACCTCAGCTCCCCAGCAGCTTAACATTCAGCTCCCCAAAGGCCACTGCACCCAGCCCCATGATCTCCTCAGCTTTTTAATTGCAGTGATTCATTTCCTACCACAAAGCTCAGCAGATTGCAATGAAACACCCAAGAAGAACCTTTCTTAATCAGCTTCCCCTTGAGTTTTGATTGCCCACAGCAACCCCAAGCAGTGCTGCAGGCTGGGGGCAGAGTGGCTAAGAGCAGCCAGGCAGAGAGGGACCTGGGGGGAGTAGTGGAGAGCAGCTGAACAGGAGGCAGCAGTGTGCCCAGGGGGCCAAGAAGGCCAAGGGCATCCTGGCCTGCAGCAGGCAGAGTGTGGCCAGCAGGAGCAGGGAAGTCCTTGTGCCCTGTGCTCAGCACTGCTGAGGCCACCCCTGGAGTCCTGTGTCCAGTTCTGGGCTCCTCAGTTCAGGAAGGAGATTGAAAGACTTGAAGGTGTCCAGAGAAGGGCCAGGAGGCTGGGGAGGGGTCTGGAGCACAGCCCTGTGAGGAGAGGCTGAGGGAGCTGGGGTTGCTTAGCCTGGAGAAGAGGAGGCTCAGGGGAGACCTTCTTGCTCTCTGCAACTCCCTGAAGGGAGGTTGGAGTCAGGTGGGGGTTGGGCTCTTCTGCCAGGCAGCCAGCAGCAGAACAAGAGGACACAGTCTGAAGCTGTGCCAGGGGAGATTTAGGCTGGAGGTGAGGAGAAAATTCTTCCCAACAAGAGGAATTGGCCCTTGGGATGTGTTGCCCAGGGAGGTGGTGGAGTCCCTGTGCCTGGAGGTGTTTAAGAAGAGTCTGGATGAGGCACTTGGTGCCATGGTTGAGTTGCTCAGATGGTGCTAGGTGAGAGGTTGGACTTGATGAGCTCTGAGGTCTTTTCCAACCTGGTTAATTCCATTCTATTCTATTCTATTCTATTCTATTCTATTCTATTCTATTCTATTCTATTCTATTCTATTCTATTCTATTCTATTCCATTCCATTCCATTCCATTCCATTCCATTCCATTCCATTCCATTCCATTCCATCCCTATTTCATTCCTATTCCATTCCTATCCTATCCTAAAGCAGCTGTTCAGGTAGAGAGCCTCTTTCAGGACAATGCTCAGAGCTGCTTGCTCCAGCAAGCCCAAATTATGTCAGAAACTTGATTTTTTTCTTGCAGCTGCCTGGCCCTGTAAATCAAATTTGCCTACCAATGCAGCTGAAACCGCAGAGGTAATCAGTTAATAAAACTTTGCACTTCCCTGCTACCTTCAGCCCAGGATTTAAAGCCCTTCGCAAAGGTCAGCGCCGCAATGATGAGAATTTTCCAGCTGAAATGTTTTCATGGGGAAGGGAAGACACACCAAAAATTCAAACACACCCAAAAAAAGGCAAAGAAAAAGAAAGTGGTGAAGGAGGGGGGGAAAAAAGCAAAGAAAATTTGTAGATAAGGAAATAAATGCAAAGGGAAATGAAGGGGGAACGGGAAATTTATAAGGAAAAGGAAAAAAAGGAAGATAAAAAGGGAAGAAATAAGAAAGGGAATGGAGAAAAGGGAAAGGAAAAAAGAAAGGGGAAAAAAGAAAGGGAAAAGAAAAAAAGGAAAGGAAAAAAGGAAAGGGAAAGGGAAAAAGGGAAAGGAAAAAAAGAAAGGGAAAGGAAAAAAAGGAAGGGAAAGGAAAAAAAGAAAGGGGAAGGAAAAAAAAAGAAATGGGAAGATAAAAAAAGAAAGGGGAAGGAAAAAAGAAAGGGAAAGGTAAAAAAAGAAAGGGAAAGGGGGAAAAGAAAGGGAAAGGGGGAAAAGAAAGGGAAAGGGGAAAATAGAAAGGGAAAGGGGGAAAATAGAAAGGGAAAGGGGAAAATAGAAAGGGAAAGGGGAAAAAAGAAAGGGAAAGGGAAAAAAGAAAGGGAAAGGAAATAAGAAAGGGAAAGGCAATAAGAAAGGGAAAGGCAATAAGAAAGGGAAAGGGAAAAAAGAAAGGGAAAGGAAATAAGAAAGGGAAAGGAAATAAGAAAGGGAAAGGAAATAAGAAAAGGAAATGGAAAAAAAAGGGAAAGGAAATAAGAAAAGGAAATGGAAAAAAAAGGGAAAGGAAATAAGAAAGGGAAAAGAAGAAAGGGAAAGGAAAAAGAAAGGGAAAGGAAAAAAGAAAGGGAAAGGAAAAAAGAAAGGGAAAGGGAAAAAGAAAGGGAAAGGGAAAAAGAAAGGGAAAGGGAAAAAAGAAAGGAAAAGGGAAAAAGAAAGGGAAAGGGAAAGGAAGAAAGGGAAAGAAAGGGAAAGGAAAGAAAGAAAGGGAAAGAAAAAAAAAGAAAGGGAAAAAAAGAAAGGGAAAGGAAAAAAGAAAGGAAAAGGAAAAGTAAAGGGAAAGTTAAAAAAGGAAGGGAAAGGAAAAATGGGGAGAAAAAGGAAGACAAAAAGAAAAGAAAAAACCTAAAATTGCAGGGAAAAAGGGGGGGGGAAAGGTAAAGGAACTTTAAAAAAAAGAGAGAGAGAAAAGGAATAGAAAAAGGGAAATGAAAAAAGGGAAAATTGAAAAGGAAAAGGAAAAAAAATGGAAGAGAAAAAAAGGGGGAAAAACCGAAAAAAACTGAAAAGAAAAAAAGAAGGGATAAAAGAAGGGAAAGTAAACAGGGGAAAGAAGAAAGGAGAAAGAAGAAAGGGAAAAGAGAAAAAGGGGGAAAGAGGGAAAAGTGGGGAGGAGGGAAATGGGGGGAGGAGGGAAATGGGGGGAGGAGGGAAGGGGGAAGAGAAAAAGGGGGGGAGAGAAAAAGGGGGGGAGAGAAAAAGGGGGGGAGAGGAAAAGGGGGGGAGAGGAAAAGGGGGGGAGAGGAAAAGGGGGGGAGAGGAAAAGGGGGGGAGAGAAAAAGGGGGGAGAGAAAAAGGGGGGGAGAGAAAAAGGGAGGGAGAGAAAAAGGGGGGGAGAGAAAAAGGGGGGGAGAGAAAAAGGGGGGGAGAGAAAAAGGGGGGAGAGAAAAAGGGGGGAAGAGGAAAAGGGGGGAAGAGAAAAGGGATGGGAAGAGAAAAGGGGGGAAGAGAAAAGGGGGGGAAGAGAAAAGGGGGGAAGAGAAAAGGGGTGGGAAGAGAAAAGGGGGGAAGAGAAAAGGGGTGGGAAGAGAAAAGGGGTGGGAAGAGAAAAGGGGTGGGAAGAGAAAAAGGGAGGAGAGAGAAAAAGGGGGGAGAGAGAAAAAGGGGGGAGAGAGAATAAGGGGGGGAGAGAGAATAAGGGGGGAGAGAGAAAAAGGGGGATAGAGAAAAAGGGGGGAGAGAGAAAAAAGGGGAGAGAGAAAAAGGGGGGGAGAGAAAAAGGGGAGGAGAGAAAAAGGGGAGAGAGAAAAAGGGGGGAGAGAGAAAAAGGGGGGGAGAGAAAAAGGGGGGAGAGAAAAAGGGGGGGAGAGAAAAAGGGGGGGAGAGAAAAAGGCGGGGGAGAGAAAAAGGGGGGGGAGAGAAAAAGGGGGAAGAGAAAAAGGGGGGGAGAGAGAAAAAGGGGGGAGAGAGAATAATGGGGATAGAGAAAAAGGGGGGGAGAGAGAAAAAGGGGGGAGAGAGAAAAAGGGGGGAGAGAGAAAAAGGGGGGGAGAGAAAAAGGGGAGAGAGAAAAAGGGGGAGAGAGAAAAAGGGGGAGAGAGAAAAAGGGGGGGAGAGAAAAAGGGGGGGAGAGAAAAAGGGGGGGAGAGAAAAAGGGGGGGGAGAGAAAAAGGGGGAGAGAGGAAAAAGGAGGAGAGAGAAAAAGGGGGAAGAGAAAAAGGGGGAAGCAAACTAAAAGGGAAATTTAGTAAAGAGGGAGAAAAACCTTCTCTTTTCCTAGAAGTTAGCCAAGTGTTGGTGGTTTGATCTCAGGTAATAAATAAGATTCTTTGTGAGGAAATAACTAAATAAGCAAGCAGCTGGAATTGCCATGAAAATGTTAATGGTGTTTTGAAGCTTCAGAGAGGGAGGAAAAAACCTTCCTGGGCGCAGCAGCCTCAATATCCATCAGGCCTCCGCTCCGCTCGCAGGCTGCGCTTTGTAGAACAACTCAAACCACCACGGGGAAAGGCTCCAAATGAGTTGGAAATCTAATTCCCACCCAGCGCCGGCACGGAGCTGTTCCCTCCAGCTCCATCTCGCTCACTGCTGCGGCCACAATGAAGGGAAAGGGGAGAAAGGAGAATCAAAACAGGGAAAGGACAAAGAAGGAAAAGGGGAGGGGGAGGGCAGGAAAAAAGGAAAGGAAAATAAGGGAAAGGGGGTAAAAGGAAAAGGGGAAAAGAGGAAGGAGGGGAGGAAAGGGAGGGGAGGGAAGGGAGTGGAGACAAAAAAAGGGAGGGGAGGATAAAAGGGGGGGGAAGGGAGGGGGAAAAAAGGGAGGGGGAAAAAAGGGAGGGGGAAAAAGGGAGGGGAGGGAAAAAGAGGGAGGGGAGGGAAAAAGAGGGAGGGGAGGGAAAAAGAGGGAGGGGAGGGAAAGGAGGGAGGAAAAAGAGGGAGGGGAGGGAAAGGAGGGGAGGGAAAGGAGGGGAGGGAAAGGAGGGGAGGGAAAGGAGGGGAGGGAAAGGAGGGGAGGGAAAGGAGGGGAGGAAAAGGAAGGGAGGAAAAGGAGGGGAGGAAAAGGAGGGGAGGAAAAGGAGGGGGGGAGGGAAAGGAGGGAGGGGAGGGAAAGGAGGAAAGGGAGGGAAAGGAGGGAGGAAAAAGAGGGGAGGAAAAGGAGGAGAGGAAAAGGAGGGGAGGAAAAGGAGGGGAGGAAAAGGAGGGGAGGAGAGGGGAAAGAGGAGAGGGGAAAGAGGAGAGGGGAAAGGGGAGAGGGGAAAGGGGAGAGGGGAAAGGGGAGAGGGGAAAGGGGAGAGGGGAAGCAGAATGGACGCAGTGCCTTGCAGGGACATCCACTGAAATATCTTCTGTGCCTGTGGCTGCTGCCAAAAGCCCTCCGAGAGCTGGAGCTCAAGTGACTTGCCCAAGGCAAGCTGGAGGCAGAGGGGAGATGCAGCCCAGGAGTGTCAGAGGGGAGATGCAGCCCAGGAGTGTCACTTAGAAGCGAGGTGCAACCTGCAGGGAGATGACTGCACGGAGCCCTCCCTGCTCTCACACCTTGCCCTCCCAGGCAGGGATAGCAGAACCGGCACGGAGCAGAGCAAATGACCTTCATTTCCTAAGGGATGGAAGCTAAAACTGGCCCAAACCAAGCTCTTCAGCACCAGGGTGAGCACCGCTCTGCCGAGAGCGGAGCATGGAAACGCCCAACCCAGGGTTTGGATCAGTGCAGCTCACTTCAGTGCTGCTCCTAAGCTGGGTTTAACTGGTGTGGCGTTGGGTTTAACCTGCTTAGCATGAAGTTTAACCCACCTGGCATCATTTAACTCATCTGGAATCAAGTTTAACTCATCTGGAATCAAGTTTAACCCACATGGCATCAAGTTTCACTCATCTGGAATCAAGTTTAACTCATCTGGAATCAAGTTTAACCCACCCGGCATCAAGTTTAACTCATCTGGAATCAAATTTAACCTGCCTGGCATCAAGTTTAACTGCATCAAGTTTAACCTACCCAGCATCAAGTTCATCCCTCCTGGCATTGGATTTAACCTGTTAGACATTGGGTTTAATCCACATGGCTTCAGGTTTAACTCACTTGGCATCAAGTTTAACTCATCTACTGTCAGGTTTTGGGCTTAATCCACGTGGTTTTGGGTTTAACTCACTTGGCATCAAGTTTAACTCATCTGGCATCAAGTTTAACCCACCTGGCACTGAGTTTAACTGCATCAAGTTTAACCTGCTTGGCATCAAGTTTAATTCATCTGGAATCAGGTTTAACTGCATCACATTTAACCTGCCTGGCATCGAGTTTAACTGCATCAAGTTTAACCTGCTTGGCATCAAGTTTAACTCATCTGGAATCAAGTTTAACTGCATCAAGTTTAACCTGTCTGGCATCAAGTTTAACTCATTTGGCATCAAGTTTAACTGCATCAAGTTTAACCGCATCAAGTTTAACCTGTCTGGCATCAAGTTTAATCCACCTGGCATCAAGTTCAGCCCTCCTGGTACTGGGTTTAATCTATTAGACATTGGGCTTAATCCACATGGCTTCAGGTTTAACTCACTTGGCATCAAGTTTAACTCATCTGGCATCAAGTTTAACCCACCTGGCACAGAGTTTAACTGCATCAAGTCTAACCTGCTTGGCATCAAGTTTAACTCATTTGAAATCAAGTTTAACTGTATCACATTTAACCTGCCTGGCATCAAGTTTAACTGCATCAAGTTTAACCTGCTTGGCATCAAGTTTAACTCATTTGTAATCAGGTTTAACTGCATCACATTTAACCTGCCTGGCATCAAGTTTAACTGCATCAAGTTTAACCTGCTTGGCATCAAGTTTAACTCATCTGGACTCAAGTTTAACTGCATCAAGTTTAACCTGTCTGGCATCAAGATTAACTCATCTGGCGTCAAGTTTAACCCACCTGGCGTCAAGTTCAGCCCTCCTGGAATTGGGTTTAACCTATCAGACTTTGGGCTTAATCCACATGGCTTCAGGTTTAACTCACTTGGCATCAAGTTTAACTCATCTGGCATCAAGTTTAACCCACCTGGCACAGAGTTTAACTGCATCAAGTCTAACCTGCTTGGCATCAAGTTTAACTCATTTGAAATCAAGTTTAACTGTATCACATTTAACCTGCCTGGCATCAAGTTTAACTGCATCAAGTTTAACCTGCTTGGCATCAAGTTTAACTCATTTGAAATCAAGTTTAACCCACCTGGCATCAAGTTCAGCCCTCCTGGTACTGGGTTTAATCTATTAGACATTGGGCTTAATCCACATGGCTTCAGGTTTAACTCACTTGGCATCAAGTTTAACTCATCTGGCATCAAGTTTAACCTGCCTGGCATCAAGTTTAACCTGTCTGGCATTGAGTTTAACCAAGCTGGCACCAGGTTTAATCCACCTGGCATCAAGTTAACTTGCCTGGCATCATGTTTAACCTGCCTAGCTTTGGGTTAAACCCACTTGACCTCAGGTTTATTGCATCTGGCATCAAGTTTAACCCATCTGGCATCAAATTTAAAACATGTGGTGGGTCTAACCAGCCTGGCATCAAGTCAAGTCTCATGGCATTGGGTTTAACACATCTGGTGCTGGGTTTTACCCATCTGGCATCAACCTTAACCTGCCAGGCATTGTTTAAACCATCTGGCTTTGAGTTTAAACCATCTGGCTTTGAGTTTAACCCACCTGACTTTGACTTTAGCCAGTCTGGCATCGGGTTTAAGTCATTTAACATTGGGTTTAACCCATTTGACATCGAGTTTAACCTGTCTGGCATCAGGTTTAACCCACCTTGCATCGGGTTTAACTCATGTGGCATTGGCTTTAACCCACGTGGCATTGGATTTAAACTGTCTGGTATCAAGTTTAACCCACCTGGCTTTGGGTTTAGCCAGCCTGGTACTGGGTTTAGCCAGCCTGGCACAGGGTTTCAACTGTTTAAGATTGGGTTTAACCCATCAGACATTGAGTTTAACCCATCTGGCATCAGGTTTAACCCACTTGGCATCAGATTTAAAGTGTCTGGTACCAAGTTTAACCTGCCTGGAATCAAGTTTACCCTACCTGGCTTTGGGTTTAGCCTGCCTGGCATCGAGTTTAAGCCATTAGACATCGAGTTTAACCTGTCTGGCATCAGGTTTAACTCACTTTACATCAGGTTTATCCCACTTGGCTTTGGACTTAAACTGTCTGATATCAAGTTTTACCCACCTGGTATCAAGTTTAACCTACCTGGCTTTGGGTTTAGCCTGTCTGGCATTGGGTTTAAGCCATTTAACATTGGGTTTAACCCATTAGACATTGAGTTTAACCTGTCTGGCACCAGGTTTAACACACTTGGCATCAGGTTTAAACTGTCTGGTACCAAGTTTAACCCACCTGGAATCTAGTTTAACCTATCTGGCTTTGGGTTTAGCCAGCCTGACATTGGGTTTAAGCCATTTAACATTGGGTTTAACCCATCTGACATGAAGTTTAACCTGTCTGGTGTCGAGTTTACCCCACTTTACATCAGATTTAACCCACTTGGTATGGGATTTAAACTATCTGGTACCAAGTTTAACCCACCTGGTATCAAGTTTAATCTACCTGGCTTTGGGTTTAGCCAGCCTGCAACTGGGTTTAAGTTATTTAACATGGGTTTAACCCACTTGGCATAGGATTTAAACTGTCTGGCATCAAGTTTAACCCACCTGGCTTTGGGTTTAGCCAGCCTGGTACTGGGTTTAGTCAGCCTGGCACAGGGTTTAAACTGTTTAAGATTGGGTTTAACCCATCAGACATTGAGTTTAACCTGTCTGGCATCAGGTTTAACCCACCTTAGGTCAGGTTTAACCCATCTGGCATCAGGTTTAACCCACTTGGCATCAGATTTAAAGTGTCTGGTACCAAGTTTAACCTGCCTGGAATCAAGTTTAACCTACCTGGCTTTGGGTTTAGCCAGCCTGGCATTGAGTTTAAGCCATTAGACATCGAGTTTAACCTGTCTGGCATCAGGTTTAACCCACTTGGTATGGGATTTAAACTGTCTGGTACCAAGTTTAACCCACCTGGTATCAAGTTTAACCTACCTGGCTTTGGGTTTAGCCAGCCTGGCACTGGGTTTAAGTTATTTAACATGGGTTTAACCCATCTGACATCAAGTTTAACCTGTCTGGCATCGGGTTTAACCTGCTTTACATCAGGTTTAACCCACTTGGCATTAGGTTTAAACTGTCTGGTATCAAGTTTATCCCACCTGGCGTTGGGTTTAGCCAGCCCAGCACTGGGTTTAAGCTGTTTAACATTGGTTTTAACCCATTAGACATTGAGTTTAACCTGTCTAGCATCCAGTTTAACCCACTTGGCATCGGGTTTAATCCACATGGCATTGGGTTTAACTCACTTGGCATTGGATTTAAACTGTCTGGTATCAAGTTTAACCCACCTGGCTTTGGGTCTAGCCAGCCAGGCACTGGGTTTAACCCATCTGACATTGAGTTTAACCTTTCTGGCATGGGGTTTAACCCACTTGGCATTGGATTTAAACTGTCTGGTATCAAGTTTAACCCACCTGGCTTTGGGTTTAGCCAGCATGGCACTGGGTTTAAGCCATTTAACATTAGGTTTAACCCATTAGACATTGAGTTTAACCTGTCTAGCATCCGGTTTAACCCACTTGGCATCAGGTTTAACCCATGTGGCATTGGGTTTAATCCAGCTGCACTTGGCATCAGATTTAAAGTGTCTGGTACCAAGTTTAACCCACCTGGAATCAAGTTTAATCTACCTGGCTTTGGGTTTAGCCAGGCAGGTACTGGGTTCAAGGTGTTTAACATGAGTCTAACCTATCTGACGTCGACTTTAACCTGTCTGGCATTGGGTTTAACCCACTTTACATCAGGTTTAACCTATTTGGCATTGGATTTAAACTGTCTGGTATCAAGTCTAGCCCATCTGGAATCAAGTTTAATCCACCTGGCTTTGGGTTTAGCCTCCCTGGCACTGGGCTAAAGCTGTTCAACATGGGTTTTAACCCATTGGACATCAAGTTTAACTTGCTTGGCATCATGCTTAACCCACTCAGCATTGGATTTAAACTGTCTGATATCAAGTTTAACCAACCAGGTATCAAGTCTAACCCACCTGGCATTGAGTTTAACCTGTCTGGTATCAAGTCTAACCCACCTGGCATCGAGCTTAATCCACCTGGCTTTGGGTTTAGCCTCCCTGGCACTGGGCTTAAGCTGTTTAACATGGGTTTTAACTCACTTGACATCGAGTTTAACTTGCTTGGCATCATGTTTAATCCACTCAGCATTGGATTTGAACTGTCTGGTATCAAGTTTAACCCACCAGGTATAAAGTTTAACCTGTCTTGCATCAGGTTTAACCCATTTGGTGTTGGATTTAAACTGTCTGCTATCAAGTCTAACCCACCTGGCATTGAGTTTAACCTGTCTTGCATCAGGTTTAACCCATTTGGTGTTGGATTTAAACTGTCTGGTATCGAGTCTAACCCACCTGGCATCAGGTTTAGCCTCCCTGGCACTGGGCTTAAGCTGTTTAACATGGGTTTTAACCCATTTGACATCGAGTTTAACTTGCTTGGCATCATGCTTAACCCACTCAGCGTTGGATTTGAACTGTCTGATATCAAGTTTAACCAACCAGGTATCAAGTTTAACCCACCTGGCATCGAGTTTAACCTGCCTGGCATCAGGTTTAACCCATTTGGCATTGGATTTGAACTGTCTGGTATGAAGTCTAGCCTACCTGGCATCGAGTTTAACCTGTCTGGCATCAGGTTTAACCCATTTGGCATTGGATTTAAACTGTCTGGTATCAAGTCTAACCCACCTGGCATCAGGCTCATCCTCCCTGGCACTGGTCTTAAGCTGTTTAACATGGCTTTTAACCCATTTGATATCAACTTTAACTTGCTTGGCATCATGTTTAACCCACTCAGCATTAGATTTGAACTGTCTGGTATCAACTTTAACCCATCAGGTATCCAGTCTAACCCACATGTCATCAAGTTTAACCTGTCTGGCATCAGGTTTAACCCATTTGGTGTTGGATTTAAACTGTCTGGTATCAAGTTTAATCAACCAGGTATCAAGTTTTACCCACCTGGCATCGAGTTTAACCTGTCTTGCATCAGGTTTAGCCCATTTGGTGTCAGATTTGAACTGTCTGGTATCAAGTCTAACCCACCTGGCATCGAGTTTAATCCGCCTGGCTTTGGGTTTAGCCTCCCTGGCACTGGGTTTAAGCTGTTTAACATGGGTTTTAACCCATTTGACATCAAGTTTAACTTGCTTGGCATCATGCTTAACCCACTCAGCATTAGATTTGAACTGTCTGGTATCGAGTTTAACCCATCAGGTATCAAGTCTAACCCACCTGGCATCGAGTTTAACCTGTCTGGCATCAGGTTTAACCCATTTGGCATTGGATTTGAACTGTCTGGTATCAAGTCTAACCCACCAGGCATCGAGTTTAACCTGTCTGGCATCAGGTTTAACCCATTTGGCGTTGGATTTAAACTCTCTGGTATCAAGTCTAACCCACCTGGCATCAGGCTCATCCTCCCTGGCACTGGTCTTAAGCTGTTTAACATGGCTTTTAACCCATTTGACATCGAGTTTAACTTGCTTGGCATCATGCTTAACCCACTCAGCATTGGATTTGAACTGTCTGGTATCAAGTTTAACCAACCAGGTATCAAGTCTAACCCACCTGGCATCGAGTTTAACCTGTCTTGCATCAGGTTTAACCCATTTGGCATTGGATTTAAACTGTCTGCTATCAAGTCTAACCCACCTGGCATCGAGTTTAACCCCCTTTACATCAGGTATAATCCCCTAGCATCCAGTTTAACACACACCCCACCCCAGCCCCCTCGCCAGCATCACATTTAGGCTGCTAGCAGGAGCGGTCCCTGCCCAGCTAAGCCAGCACGGGTAACCAGGCAGCCGCGCTGCCGGCAAGGCAAGCAAGCACTTGCAGAAGCTCCCAGCCCGCTTTGAAGTTCACCTTTCAGCCCAGCAGTGAGTAATTAGAGTCCCCAGCTGTAATTACTTTCTAAAGCTGGGTTTTTAATTGCGCTCCTGCCCCCACCTGCCCCTTTTGGACTCGGAGAAGGAGGCCAGGAGCTCCCTGGCCTCGGTGCCGCTGCCGCAAAGCACACAAGAGGTGACAGAAAATTGCCTTTCAGCTCTTTGATTTTTGGGTTCCCCCCCCTCTCCCCCCAAAGCTGTCGGTAGGCAAAACCAAAAAGAAATAGTAAAGCACCCCCAAAAACGCTCAGAAATGGTTATTAGAGGGAAGGAAATAAGCCAATTTCCACCACCCTTCCCCCCCCCCCTCCCCCTTTCTCCTCTTGTGTGGGGCTGGGGGGGCTGCTCCCTCACCCCCCCACCCCCCAAACCCCCTTTATTTGGGGCTATTTTAGTGATCTTTTTAGCTTTTCCTCGCTCCAGAGGGGGGGATTTGGGGGAGGGGGAGCTGCTGTTCCCCACCTCCCTCCCAAAGTGTGAACCTGAAACTGGGGGACAATGGATGAACCCCAGCCTCTCTCCCTTGGGTCTTTGAACACACACACCCCTCCCCTTATCCCACCCCTCCCCAGCCTCTGAGGGGATCCCGGGGTGGGGGTGGGGGTGTTTTTATGGTGCCCCTACCCCAAACTATACTTCGGGGTGAGGTTCTGGCTCTTTCCCCCTTCCTCTCCCCGGGGCCCACCCCCGGTGCTGGATTGCTACGGGGGAGCTGGGGCAGCCCAGCAGGCAGGGGATGGTGGTGCTGGGGGGGGTGGGGTGGGGTCTGACAGGAAGCAAGACCCCCCACCCCTTTGCCCCATTTTGGAGATTAAAGGGGTATGGGGTGTGCATTAGAGACTGGGGGGGGACAACTTCTTAATCGGCCCCACTGGCGTGGGAACAGCACCCCAACATGCTAGGGGTGACAAGACACCCCCCCAGTCTAGGGACTGGGGTGGGGGGACACGACCACCAGACCACTGCTTTCGCTGCCCCGTTGTGCACCTTGAAGTCTGGGGGAGGGGGGTACCACTAGCGGAGGTGGTTGGGGTTTGGGTTTCATTTTGGGGGGGTTGGGCATCCCTTCCTCCCGTGCCAGTGATGCACAAGTGGCTGCTCCCACCTTCCCCGAATCCCCCCCTTCTCTCTCCCCCAGCTTTGTGGTTTTTTTTTGGGGGGGAGGGGGGGTCTGCGTGTGCACAAATCGCCCACCCTCCCCCCCCCCCCCCCCAGCCCAGCTGAGCCATCGCTCAGCTGCGCGCAAGTTACTCCCCCCTTTACCCAGCACTTTCCTTCCTGCCTTCCCTCCCCCCCTATTTTATTATTTTTCTCCCTCCCCCTCCCCTCTCTCCTTCCCCCCCCTCCTCAAAAAGCCAGCCTGCGCCCAGCAGCGCTCCGCCAGTCAAGGCAGAGCAGCCGGGGGAGGAGCTGGGGGTAGGGGGGGTGGGGGGGGCGGCGGCGGTGGTGGTGGTGGTGATGGAGCCGGGAATGGAACCGGGGATGCAACCGGGAGAGCGAAGCCGGCGGGCGGCGGCGGCGGCAGCGGCAGCAGCGGCAGCGGCCTGAAGCTCTCCGCCAGTGGCATCAGCAGCGGCGGAGCCCACTCCCCAAACACCTCTCTGCAGCTCCTCCAGCCGGTTTACCGCCCCTGCCGGGAGCCGAGCCCACCCTCAGGAATGAGCGCTTTCCAGGCAGACCTCCTCCTCCTCCTCCTCGGGTGCTTCCTCCTCAGCCAAGGTAGGACCTGCAGCCTGCACTTAGTTTTCTCGGTGTTGGATGGGGGGGATGTTGGGGGCGGGGGGCGCTGGGGGGGGGGGGGGGGGGGGGTGTCTGCGCGTTCTTTTGGCTGTTTGCACAAATGTTGGGGTGTGTGGCGGTGGTGGAGAAGGAGGATTGCAGAGTTTTTCATCCATCCTTGGCGAAGCAGCTCGCTCGGTGGCTTTTTTTTTTCCCCCCCTTCTTATTGCACGTTAAAAAAAAAAAGGGGGGGAAAAAAATATCTTCGGCATGCAAATGAGTTCTTTCAGCTCCAGCTCCGTTAATTAGATCGTGTTTGTGTGTAAACACCGGCTTTGCTCAGCAACAGCCCCCCTCCCCAGCGCCGCCCGGTTCTTGTGCCCGTACCGAGGGATGGTTGATAGCGGCGGGGAGGGAAGGAGCCGCTTCGGCTGGCAGCGGAGGATGGCTCCATCCTCGCCCCTCTTGCGGAGCGATTTGCTCCTGGAAGGGGTTGGCTGCGGTGCGGAGAGAAGAGTTGGTTTGGGTGCTGCCAGCCGAGGGGAGGTGGGGGAGCCCCTGTTGATGGTGTTCGGGGGGGGGGTGGGGGTGCAGCACAGCCGGAGGTGGCTCCTGACAGCATGGGAGTCGGGTGGGAATCTGGAGGAATTCGCCGCGGAACTTTGCTCCCCTGCCTTTCCTGCCCTC
The DNA here is from genome assembly GCF_026170545.1 of Melanerpes formicivorus. Lineage (NCBI taxonomy): Eukaryota > Metazoa > Chordata > Aves > Piciformes > Picidae > Melanerpes > Melanerpes formicivorus. Next base: position 116,115 of record NW_027142627.1, on the reverse strand, counting down.
CCTCCCGACATGCAGAAATCAAGCAGGGTTTGGGGCGTGGGGTGGGTTTTTGGGCAGCTGTTGGCCATCCTGCTGCGTGCTTGGTCCCTGGGCTCTCCGTCACCTGTGGAGGACGCTGAGCTTGAGCTTCGCCGAGCTGCTGCTGGTCTCAGATGCCATCTGTGTCACGCAGCCCTGGTCCCAAAGCTGCCTTTTGTGAAGGGAGGGCTTGGGGTTTGCCTTTTGGGGGGGGGGGGGGGGAGGGGAAACAAAACACAACAAACCCAACCAACAAACTGAACAAAACACCAAAAAGGGGAGGAAAAAAAAGACTCCTACCACCGCCACCAAGCCCACCCCATCAACCAAGCCCCAACCCACGCAGCTAGTCCATCTGTTGATTAAATGAAGGATAAAACTTTTGGAGAGAGTGGTGCTGCTCAACGGGCAGCTGGCTTTGTAGCTCAGCCAGGCAGCATTGCTGAACACCTCCCCCGCCCCCCCAAACCGGACTCTGTGCGTTCCCCCCTCCCCAATTATCCCCCAAGCACAGGGATGTTGTGTTTCGAGGGAGCTGAGGCTGCCCCGGGGTGTGTATGTGGTGGTGTGTGGAGTCTCCTCTGGAGATACTCAAAGCCAGCCTGGATGTGTTCTTCTGTGGGCTGCTCCGGGTGACCCTGCTCTGGTGGCAGAGGGGGGGAAGGTGTGGGGTTGGACTGGAAGGATCTTTCGAGGTCCCTTCCAACCCCTAACACTCTGTGAATTCGGTGGCTGCACTTCTGCTCGTCCTCACCTCTCGCTTTCCCTGCGCTCGGATGTGATGCTGGAGCTCCCACGCTGCTCTCTCTTTCCTCCCCCCCGTCCCCTCCCTCTCTCTCTGCTTGTGCTAGTATTCCTTCGGGGCGGGGGTGTGGGGTGTGTGGAAAGCTGTGTTTGCCTTTCGCCTTTGCCTGGGCACCAGAGGAGCCTGCTGCGTCTGCCGTGTAGGTTTCTGGCTGAGCAAACCCAAACTCTCCCCTGGCGCAGCAGGGGCTGGGGATGGATAGCAAACGGTCGGGAAAGCTGATCCCGGCCTGCTCCCACCCCGGCCCTCCGCTCCCCGCGGGTCAAACAGCGCTCGGGGAGCAGAGCTGAAGTTTGTAGCTAGGATCCAGCAGGGTGCTGTTTCTCTCTCTCTGGTTTTTTTCCCTCCCCCTCTCCCTTCTCCTTTTCGCAGCCATTATCTTTAATGCACTTTTTTAATCGCGCCGCCGTTCGCCAGCCGCCGCAGCTCCTGGGCTCTGCTGCGCGGAGCCTCAGCTCAGCTGATCCTTCTCCCCTCTCTCTCTCTCTTCCCCCAACCCCAATCATCTGCCACCTTGCTTATTCATGCTGGGTTACGAGGCAGGGTGACAGCCTCTTGAGGGCTTTTTTTTGCGTGGCTGCTTTCTCCCGGAAGATGAGCTCCGAACGTTGGCTCCCGCGGAGCCGCTGCCGGCGGCGTCCTGGCGAGCCCCGCTGAGGTGGAACCGGGCGGAGGGTCCCCGACAGGCTTCGGTGCCGAGGAATCCTTCGACCACACGGTGCTCGGGGGAGGAGAAACGGCCTGGATGTAGGAACTGAAGCCTGTCTGTGTTGTGTCTGCCCTCCTTGAGCGGTGGCAGTGGCTGGTTGGTGTGCCCAAAGGTGGCATTCGCTTTCCGTGGGTGAAGGGAGGCTTGAGTCACCGGTGGGCTGTGGGGATGGGATGTGTTTGAAGGCAGAGGACAGTGATGCCTGGCTCTGGAAGGAGCTGTTGGGCCAAAACTCAACTTGGAGGAACAAATAAAATCCTTTGGCTCAGCTGCAAGAAGTTTGTGGCTCCTTCAGGCAGGCAGGGAGCAGGCAGGGCTGCCTGCAACACCCAAGGGGCACGAAGGGATTTGCCATCATAGGGCAGGCAGGACTTCCATTCCTTCAAGCCAAGGGCATCAGAGGTGGGATGCTCACATCTGCTGGGATCAATGATTGGGATATTAGTTAAAACCCCACCTGCCTGACCCCAAAGCCTCATGGAAGAGGCATTTTCCATCCAGGGATCCATACACCTTTGCCCTTGGGTTTGTACTCTGTGCCTCCCTGTGGCACGCCAGCATCCTGCTGTTTCTGCAGACCTCGCAGGCTGGAGCTTGGGCTTCCAGCTGAGCTTGCAGGAGGGGAAGGTGCTGGCTGCTCCCTGCCCCCTGCTCAGCTGAGGAGGAGGATGATCTCTTTCACAGCTGTGCTTCTCTTGAGGTGATGTAGGAAGAACAAATTGCCTTCCCTTGAGCATCCTCTGTCTCTCACCCTTACAAATGGCCTGAAACAGGCAGTGTTTTCTCTTTCTGCAAGTCGATAGCTCCTCTCCAGGGCTGCTTTCCCCCTGGGGTTCTTGCTCTCCCACCCATCCCCAGAAAGCTGTCAGGGCCACAGCTCCTTTGGAAGGCAGATCAAGTTGCAGCACGATTTGCCTCCTGTGGAGACCAGACGTGTGGTGCCCCTTGGTGGGAAGGAATTGATGCTGTCGTGAAGCTTTTTTGCTTCTGCCTGGTGAATCTCTTACCCCTCCCTCCTCTGCTCCGAGCTGGGTGAGCCTGGAAGTGACTGGGGAAAGTGCTTCAGCCGTGGGAAGCTGGGGCTGTGCGTAGCAGCACCTCTGAAGGTGTTCCTGCAGCCACCCCCTCCTCTGACTGGCCTGTGCTAAATGAATTTGGCAGGATCTGAAATGTACCCTGGATGGGAAGACTTCTGCCTGGCTGAGAAGATTTCTGCCTGGCTGGGGCTCTCTTTCCAGAGGCATGTTTGCTTTCCCTCAGGGTGATGGATACCAAGCTCTCCAGGTGTTGCAGGCTGTGTTTTTCTCCTTCACAGTTCACTTGGTTCCTCCCTGGAAGTGACTGCTTTGCAATCCTCTCTCGGAGGGGCCAGTTATTAGCAGCAGTGGCTCAATTTCCCCCTGGCTGTCATCACTTCCCCAGGGTGGAGAAGGGGGAAATGAAGCTAATGAGAGAAACTCCACCAGTTCCACCCGAGTGGCAGGGCCAGGAGATGAAGACTTTGGCAACTCAGGGAAGGTCGGTGGGTGAGAGGGGAGCAAAAACGAATGCTCAGGGAGTGCTGGGCGGCGTGTTGGGCTGTTTCCTAAACCCAGCAGGTGAATCCCAGCACTGGGGAGTCGCTTGGGCAAGACCAGAAGTGCCAAGGAAGTGGGGACTGAAATGGGCTGAGCAGAAGGCAGAAATGGTCTGGCAAGGAGCTTTGTGAAGATGCGAGGTGCAGCTGGTGGAAGGGTGTGGGTTTGGCAGGGGCAGAGGTGTTATCCGGAGGGGAGGGAAGCTGAAATAAGCCTCAAGTGAGAGCTGTCGCTGTCCAGCCTGAAGCAGCAGCGCAGGGTTGTCTCCTCCGGCAGTCCTGCGCTAACCCAATTTGCATCCCTGCAGGCTTCCCGCCGCCGGTCTGTGCCTCCTGCAGCTAGCTCCACGCAAGGACCACAGATGACTCTGCTCAAAGTGGCTTTCTTGTCAGGTTTGACTTCTTCGAGCAGAGCAGGAGGGAGGAGCTGCAGGGTTTTGTTCAGGTGGCCTTGGCTGGAGGGAGCAGAGCCGAGGAGCAGCGCCTGCCCTGCCCCTTGCGCCGCAGCCCTGCCGGCCTCCCTCCTGCCAAGGTGAGGCAGAGGTCCCCGGGCAGCTTCACGCCCGGCACGTCTCGGGCAGGTGCCGATGCCTTCTGTGCTTTCCTGTGGGGTTTTAAGGCCCAGCAAGCAGAGTAGAAACGTGCCCAGAAATCCCTGGCAGCTCGCAGCGCTGCGTGCCGCCGGCTCCTGGCCCCTCTGTACTCAGGCTGCGGTGCTCGAGTGACACAGCTCCGTGCCTGGCTCTCTTTTGTAGCTGTAAACAAAGGGGAGAGGCTGATGTGCCCCCTCAGGTTGTGAGCTGGCTGAGGATCAAGGAGTTGGCATAAACTGTTTCCCCACCAGCAGCCTGTGATGGAGAAGTGTGGCTCGCTTCAAATCTCCGATTTAATGATCGGCTCTAGAGTGCTCCTGGCTTTCAGCTCCTCAGCGTGCTGGGCTGCTGGAGAATTGGCTTCACAGCCCTTCCAGGAGCCTTCTAGCAGGATTAAACAAGATGAAACAGCTGCTTTTGCTTTTTTATTTCCACACCCCCCCCTCCCCTTTATTTATTTTGAAGAGCAGCACATTTGTCACAACAAGTGGTGATACAGACCCTGATACAGCTTCTGCTGTGGAGGAACACAGCTCCTTCCTCTGGCTGGAGTGGATGAGGGGGGGCTGTGAATCCACAGGTTGGGAAAGGACCCTCCAAGGGCATCTTGGCCAACCCCCCTGCAGTCAGCAAGGACACCTCCAGCTAGATGAGGCTGCCCAGGGCTGCATCAAGTCTGATCTTGAATGTCCCCGGGGATGGGGCCTCAACCACATCCCTGGGCAACCTGTTCCACCACCCTCAGTGTGCAGGACTTCCCCCTGATGTCCAGCCTAACTCTGCCCTGTTCCAGTTTCAAACCACTGCCCCTGGTCCCTACAAACCCTTCTGAAGAGCTCCTCCCCACCCTTCCTGTGTAGCTGCCCTTCAGATCCTGGAATCCACCACCTGAAGAACGAGATTCAGGCCTCCCAGGAAGCGTGTTGGGGTTGTTTGTCCCTAGGCCATGAAGAAATGAGATTTAAAGCCCCTGCTGCTCTTCCCAGGCAGGAAATGACTCCTGGTGCTGCTCAGGACTCGTGGGTTTTCTCTTTCTCTGCTTCACTGCACCTCAGAGTATGTTTTGTGCTTCCAGCTACTCAAAGGGGGATGAGGAGGAACACCCCCTTCTGAATCGGGCATTGTGGCAGGACAGAGCAAGCGCTGCCTGCTGGGCTTGGAAGCTGTGGCCTAGCAGATGTCCTGCTTCAATATCCCCTTTGAGCGTGGTGGAGGCTGTTTATTCATGGCTGGCAAAGCCCCTGCTCGAGTGTTTGCCTTTCCCTGGTGGCAGAGGCGGCAGCAGCAGCCTCCGACGTGGAGCAGAAGGAGCCGGGGGTCACTTGGCTCTTCCTTTGCCAAGCTGCTGTTGAACAGCCTCAGATCTCGCCGTGCTCTGAGCATAGCTCCTAGCCACAGGCTCCTGGGCATCCTGCCTCTTCCAGTGTCACATGGCAGCCTGAGTGGGAGGTGGAAGGTTTGCATTGTTAAATTCAGATGCTGACTTCAGGAGGAGATCTTCATGTGTTCCTTCAACGCCTCCACTTGCAGCCCGAGCTGCAAGGAGCTGCTGGGCTGCTGTGTTCCGAGCTGGATGTGGTTGGGGGGGCTGGGGGCTTCACCAGAACTCCCTTTCTGATCACTTTGTGCCTGGTGGGACTGCAGGGTCTGAGGTGGGGTGAGCTGGTGGCCAACTCAGCCCACCAGTGCTGCTGACCTCATGTTCTCCTGCCTGGTGGTGGTGGTTTCAATGGGACCTGTGGTAGAACCATGCTGAGCACATCGAGACTGGAGATGAGGAAGAAACTCTTGAGAGTGAGGCTGGGGAGACTCTGGAACAGGTTGCCCAGGGAGGCTGAGGGTGTCCTCTCCCTGGAGATGTTCAGGGCCAGGCTGGATGAGGCCTTGGGCAACCTGGGCTGGTGGGAGGTGTCAATGCCCATGGCAGGGGGGGTTTGAATCTGGATGATCTTTAAGGTCACTTCTAACCCAATCTATGAATCCCTGCTTGGATGTGCCAGGGTCTGGCTGGATGCTGCAGTACTGAAGGGTTAGGAGCCTTTTGGGTGGTCAACTCTGCCTCTGTGGGAGAGGAAGTGCAGAAGATGTTGGATAAAGCCTTTTGCAGGAGCTGGCTGCCCAGCAGGATGCACACTGCAGGGGGAAGGAGCCTGGCTACTGACAGGTGGAATCAGCACCAAGGGTGGAAGCTTTCCCACACTTGCCCTTGGCTGCTGGGTCAAAGCTCTGTGCTGTGGGACCAGTATGACTTTATTACCCCTCAAGAGTGGAGTTCTGGCATTCTGGGGCAAGGTATTTTCTCATTACAGAGTCAAAGAAGTGTCAGGGCTGGAAGGGACCTCAAGGCTCAGCCAGTCCCAACCCCCTGCCATGCCCAGGGACACCTCACACCACAGCAGGTTGCTCACAGCCACCTCCAGCCTGGCTGCAAACACCTCCAGGCAGGAGGCTTCCACAACCTCCCTGGGCAACCTGTGCCAGGCTCTCACCACCCTCATGGGGAACAACTTCTTCCTCACAGCCAATCTCAAGCTCCCTACTTCTACTTCTGCTCCATCCCTCCCTGACACCCTCAAAAGTCCCTCCCCAGCTTTCCTGGAGCCCCCTGCAGACCCTGGAAGGCCACCAGAAGGTCTCCTGGGAGCCTTCTCCTCCTGATGTCTAATTGAAATCTCTCCTCCTCTACCTTGAACCCACCTCCCCTTAGTCCTGTCCCTCCCTGACCCCCTCAGAAGTCCCTCCCCAGCTTTCTTGTGAAGTCACTTCAGATACTGCAAGGCCACAAGCCATTAAAAGCTTCAGAACCGAAGGGCTTGGATGCTCCTCAGGTTTCTCCTTTCTCTCCCCCCCCCCTCCCCTCCCCTCCTCAAGCTAAAAATGAGTATTCAGGCTGTGCCCTGCCAGTCAGTAAATGTCAATATTGGATAAGTGTTTCCTTTATATCACTGCAATTTAGCATAAGCTGCTTGGAAACAAATGTCTTCCATAAGCATGAGGTGTTTCAGTGAGTACACAGTCAACACTGCTCCGAGGATTAAATAAATGTCAGCCCCTCTTGTGTGCTCAGCAGCCAGGGAAGACAGCCTGGACCTGCAGAGCAGAGGCACAGCAGCCAGAAGCAGAGGGGCCTGGGGAGACTCCGGGCACAGCGTGGCAGGAAAAGGCTCTAGGAGGGGTTTGGGAGGTTCCCTGGGTGCTAAGGGGATCACAGATTCCCAGAGGAGGCTCAGGGGAGACCTTCTTGCTCTCTGCAACTCCCTGAAGGGAGGTTGGAGCCAGCTGGGGGTTGGGCTCTTCTCCCAGGCAGGCAGCCAGCAGCAGAACAAGAGGACACAGTCTCCAGCTGTGCCAGGGGAGGTTTAGACTAGAACAGAATAAACCAGGTTGGAAGAGACCTTTGAGATCATCTAATCCAGCCTATCACCCAGCACCACCTAAACAACTAAACCATGCAGCCAAGCACCCTATCAAGTCTCCCCCTAAGCACCTCCAATGATGGTGCCTCCAACACCTCCCTGGGCAGCACATCCCAGTGGGCAATCACTCTCTCTGTGTAGAACTTCCTCCTAACCTCCAGCCTGAACCTCCCCTGGCACAGCTTGAGACTGTGTCCTCTTGTTCTGCTGCTGGGTGCCTGCCTGGGAGAAGAGCCCAACCCCCAGCTGGCTCCAACCTCCCTTCAGGGAGTTGCAGAGAGCAAGAAGGTCTCCCCTGAGCCTCCTCTTCTCCAGGCTAAGCAACCCCAGCTCCCTCAGCCTCTCCTCACAGGGCTGTGGTGAGGAGAAAGTTCTTCCCAGCAAGAGGAATTGGCCCTTGGGATGTGCTGCCCAGGGAGGTGGTGGAGTCCCCATCCCTGGAGGTGTTCAAGAGGAGATTGGATGTGGCACTTGGAGCCATGGCTTAGTTGTCAGAAGGTGTTAGGGATTGGGTCACAGGTTGGACTTGATGAGCTCTGAGGTCTTTTCCTCCCTGCTTGATGCTGTGATTCTGTGTGGTCAAAACTAGAGGCAGCAGGGAATGACTCCCCAGGCTGCATGGAGAGGAACAGCTTCTGCCCTGGGAGTCAGCAAAGCACAGCCAGGGAGGAGGACTCTTCCCTCCAGCTAAAGCACTTCCAAACCTCCTCCCTGGAGGAAGAGGTTGGGGTGGAGATGCAGACCCAAAATCCTTCAGCTGGCTGTGGAAGAGACAACCTGCAGAGAGCAGCACAGAGTGGCAGGGCTTGGAAGGGACCTCTGGTGATCTCCCAGCCCAAGCCCCCTGCACCCCTGCAGGGGCCCCCACAGCAGGTGACTTCTGCCTAGTAACAAGTGATACTTGGTTGAGTCCATGATGAATTTCAGGGGCTGGAAGGGACCTTGAACCATCATCTAGGGCTGTGGAGATGGGGGCTGCAGAAGCACCTGGCAGCAGAGGATGGGATCATAGAGTGGCAGAATGGGTTTGGTTGGGAAAGACCCCGAAGGCAGCTCAGCTTCCAGCACCAACCTGGCACCCCCCTGGCAAAGGGCTCAGCCCTGGGGGGTGGCTGGAGCTGGGTGTCAAGCAGCAGGGATGCAGCTGGGACCTCTCCATGCTGCCAAGCAGGAACCTCGAGGCTGGCAGAGTGAGGTGATCATAGAACCATTGAATTGTCAGGGCTGGAAGGGACCTCAAGGCTCAGCCAGTCCCAACCCCCTGCCATGGGCAGGGACACCTCACACCACAGCAGCTTGCTCACAGCCACCTCCAGCCTGGCTGCAAACACCTCCAGGCAGGAGGCTTCCACCACCTCCCTGGGCAGCCTGGGCCAGGCTCTCACCACCCTCATGCTTGTGTCCAACCATTCTCTAACTGAGCCCTGGCCTCAGCACCACAGCTCTGCCTCTCTGAGACACCTCCAGGGGTAAACACTCAAGCACCTCCCTGGGCAGCCTGGGCCAGGCTTTCAGAACCCTTGCAGGGAAGATTTTTCTTCTCATATCCAACCTAAACCTCCCCTGGGGCAACATGAGACTGCTTCCTCTTGTGTCTTGGGAGAAGAAACCAACCCTCACCTGTCTCTAACCTCCACTCAGAGAGTTGTAGAGAGCCAGCAGGTCTCCCCTCAGCCTCCTTTTGCCTCAGGCTGAACACCCCCAGCTCCCCCAACCACTGCTCAGGGGAACTGTTCCTCTAGAAAGTTGAGGAGATGAGGAGCAGGAGATCATGAACCTTCCTCCCAGGCCCAGGTCTGCTTTTTGGTGCTGGCTGGCAACCCAAAGGCAAATGTTGGCTTGAGCAGGTGGACTCCTGCTGCAGCTCTACCCAAGCTGCCAGTGCTCAGCTGAATCTGCCTCTGCCTTTGCCAGGCCAAACTGAGAGCTGCAATTGGCTTGGCCAAGGGGTGAGGCTTGGTCATCACCTGCTTCGTGGTGAGGAGCTCAAATGTTGTGCTTTGAGAGCTGTTGGCAAGCCCTGAGCTTGCCCAGTGGTGCTGAGGGATGTGGTTTAGCACCAGCCTGGGGGTGGGGTGGGATGGAATGGAATGGAATAGAATAGAATAGCTTGGAAAAGACCTTTGAGATCATCAAATCCAACCTATCACCCAGCACCATCTGATCAACTCAACCATGGCACCAAGTGCCTCATCCACGCTCTTCCTAAACACCTCCAGGCACAGGGACTCCACCACCTCCCTGGGCAGCACATTCCAAAGGCCAATCTCTCTGTCTGGGAAGAACTTCTTCCTAACATCCATCCTGAACCTCCCCTGGTACAGCTTGAGACTGTGGCCTCTTGTTCTGCTGCTGGGTGCCTGCCTGGGAGAAGAGACCAACCCTCACCTGGCTCCAACCTCCCTTCAGGCAGTTGCAGAGAGCAAGAAGGTCTCCCCTGAGCCTCCTCTTCTCCAGGCTAAGCAACCCCAGCTCCCTCAGCCTCGGTTAGGTTGCTGCTCTTCAAGGTCTTTCCCAGCCAAAAGGGTTCTGTGAGTTCAGGAGGCTCTGGGGTGGTTGATGCTGGCAAGGCTTGGGCATGGGAAGGTGGATGAAGGGAGAGGGGAAACCTTTGGCTGCTCTGCCCTCAGCTGTGTGGGTGAGAGGTTCTCATTGCCAAACAGGCAGCTGGCCTCTGGGAAGGGATCTGAATGCAGGCAGCACATGGAAGTGTTCCTCAACTGTCAGCAGAGGCCTGAGTCCTTTCCTCAAGCCATGCCTGCAGGGTTTCCTGCAGAGCAGCTCTCCCTTTCCATCCCCCCCAGTCAGCCTGAGACACCACTGGCTGCTGCCTTGGCCAGTCCATGGCAAGGAGATGCAATCTGGGGGCTGAGCTGGATGTGCTCCCATCCCAACAATGCAAACCTGCTTCCCTCTGCCCAGCTGGCAGAGAGCTGACTGTGGACAACTTGTTCCCAGCTGCCCCAAAATAGCTGTGGACAGAATCAGTGAGCAGGCAGATGAAGCTCATCAGCTCCTCTGCTGCCTCTCCCTGCCTCTGCCCGGGGTGGAGCTGCGAGCCTGCAGGGTTGGGTGACCAGGCTGTGGCTGCTCCAGGTGGCTTCAGCAGAGCATCCCAGCTGTGCCCCAGCAGCCCTGCTGAGCACTCAGAGGGTTCTGCAGCTCAGCATGAGGAGGAACTTAGAATCAATGGAATTGTCAGGGCTGGAAGGGAGCTCAAGGCTCAGCCAGCCCCAACCCCCTGCCATGGGCAGGGACACCTCACACCACAGCAGGTTGCTCACAGCCACCTCCAGCCTGGCTGCAAACACCTCCAGGCAGGAGGCTTCCACCACCTCCCTGGGCAGCCTGGGCCAGGCTCTCACCACCCTCCTGGCCAACAACTTCTTCCTCACAGCCAATCTCAGTCTCCCCACTTCTGCTCCATCCCCCCCACTCCTATCCCTCCCTGACACCCTCCAAAGTCCCTCCCCAGCTTTCTTGCAGCCCCCTGCAGATCCTGGAAGGCCACAATAACTTCTTCACTGTGAGGGTCACAGAGCCCTGGAGCAGGCTGCCCAGAGAGGTTGTGGAGTCTCTGGAGACTTTCCAACCCCACCTGGATGCATTCCTGTGCAGACTACCCTGGGTGGCCCTGCTCTGGCAGGGGCTTGGACTGGATGAGCTCCAGGGGTCCCTCCCGACCCCTAGCATCCTGTGCAGTACAACCCTCCACAAGCAGCTTCTGGAGCTTTGGGTCTCCTAATGTCCCCAGGCTGGGGAGGGGGAGCGCCGGGGGTGCAACGGGGAGGGGAGACCCAAGGGTTTCGTCCCTCCAACCGATTCACCTGGCCGCTCTCGGGGCGGCTTCGGCTTCCCTTTTCCCCTTCAGCCTGGCGGTGGCAGCAGCAGCGCTCGCACGGAGCCCGGCTCCGACCTGCCGGCGCAAGGCTCCGCCGGGGAGGTGGCCAAAATTTGGGGTTCGGCGACCAACACCTTTCCCCCTCCTGTGCCGCACAGAGCTGGCTTGAAGGTTGTGGCCAGGAGAAGAGCTGAGGGGGTCCTGAGGTCCCCAGCCCCCTCCTGACGAGCAAGGATCCCCCGCTGAGTGCTTGGGACACATCTCCAGGCAGCAGGGGCAGGTCCGGGCGAGGTGACCCTGGCAGGCAGCATGAAGTGATGCAAAAGCCCTAAAGCAGAAAGGGTGAGGGTGCAGGAGGCGGGGGGGAGTGTGGGGCTGGGTCTGCCCCACTGCTTCTTGCCCACCCACCCCCCAGGGCGAAACGCTCTGAACGTTGGCGGCGCCGAGGTGAGGAAGCCCCCAGGGGTTCCAGCAGCAGGCAGCGGTGCCCTGCTGGGTCGTTGCTTGCTTGCTTGCTTGCTTCCCTGGGGGGTGATCTAAGGCTCCTGTCTCCTCCTGGCTGCGTCTTTAATAAGCTGGGAGCGACAGGGGCCACCCTCCTCCTCCTCCCCCAGCACCACCACCAACCCCCTCCCAGTGCTGGGGAAGCAGAACCGAGAGATGCTAAAATTAGGCACAGCTGTTTGGCAGTGTTTTGTCCTCCCAAGCACAGAGCCTGGCAGTGTCTCTTGCTGCTTCCTCAGCTCGTCCAGAGCCTGAAAAGGTTGAAGATATCAAAGCTGTGAGTGGCTGTAAATTAACTGCTTCTGCTGAAGCTTGGCCTGAGCCAGGTGGTGCAGTTCCTGTGCTTGCTCCGTGGTGGATTTCCTGCAAGTCCCTTTATTTGCAACCTGATAGTGGGAACTGCAGCATTGCAGAGGGGTTGGGGTGGGAAGGGACCTCTGGAGATCGTCCAGGCCAAGCCCACTCCTCCAGCAGGGCACCCCCAGCAGCTTGCCCAGCAGCACAAGGCCCAGGGGGGGGTTTGGAAGCTCTCCACACCAGGAGAGTCGTAGAATCAATAAGGTTGGAAAAGACCTCAAAGATCATCAAGGCCAAGCTGTCACCCAGCACCTCCTGACAGCTAACCCATGGCACCAGGTGCCACATCCAAGCCCCTCTTGAACACCTCCAGGGATGGGGACTCCACCACCTCCCTGGGCAGCACATCCCAATGGCGAATGA
>NW_027142627.1:35364-103833 GCF_026170545.1 Melanerpes formicivorus | reverse complement strand
ACCATGGAGCTCACAGATGTCTGATCATGGGGTCAGAGAGCTGTTTGGGTTGGAAAAGGCTTCTGGGAGCAGCCAGGCCAACATCAACCCAGCCCCACCATGGCCACCAAACCATGGCCCCAGGTGCCATGGCCACAGGGTTCTGGAACACCTCCAGGCATGGGGACTCCACCACCTCCCTGGGCAGCACATCCCAAGGGCCAATTCCTCTTGCTGGGAAGAACTTTCTCCTCACCTCCAGCCTCAACCTCCCCTGGCACAGCTTGAGACTGTGTCCTCTTGTTCTGCTGCTGGCTGCCTGCCTGGGAGAAGAGCCCAACCCCCACCATGCTCCAACCTCCCTGCAGGGAGCTGCAGAGAGCAAGAAGGTCTCCCCTGAGCCTCCTCTTCTCCAGGCTAAGCAACCCCCAGCTCCCTCAGCCTCTCCTCACAGGGCTGTGCTCCAGACCCCTCCCCAGCCTCCTTGCCCTTCTCTGCACACCTTCAAGTCTCTCAATCTCCTTCTTGACCTCAGGAGCCCAGAACTGGGCACAGGACTCCAGGGGTGGCCTCAGCAGTGCTGAGCACAGGGCACAAGGACTTCCCTGCTCCTGCTGGCCACACTCTGCCTGCTGCAGGCCAGGATGCCCTTGGCCTTCTTGGCCCCCTGGGCACACTGCTGGCCAACCCCCACCAGTCTACAGCCTCCTTCCAGGTATTTGTGCCAGCAATAAGGCTGCAGGGAGATGGAAGAATCTGGTGGAGGGTCTGGGATCCTGGGCTGGATCAGCAGTAGGAGGGAAGTGGTTGCCCTCCTCTGCTGGGCACTGGGTTCAGTTCTGTGCTCCTCACTCCAAGAAGGACATTGAGGGGCTGGAGCAGGTCCAGAGAAGGGCAAGGAAGCAATGGGTTCAAGCTGCAACCCAGGAAACTGCATCTGCATGAGGAGGAGACCTCTTTGGTGTGAGGCTGCTGGAGGCCTGGAGCAGGCTGCCCAGAGAGGTTGTGGAGTGTCCTGGTGTGGTGAGGAGCAGCTGAGGGAGCTGGGGGGTGTTCAGCCTGGAGAAAAGCAGGCTGAGAGGAAACCTTCTGGCTCTCTACAGCTCCCTGGAGTGAGCTTGGGGTTGGAGCCTTCTCCCAGGCACCCAGCACCAGAACAAGAGGACACAGTCTCAAGCTGTGCCAGGGGAGGTTTAAGCTGGATCTTAGGAAGAAATTCTTCCCAGATAGAGAGATTGGCCATTGGGATATGTGAGGAGCAAAGGCTGAGAGGCCTGGGGCTGAGAGCCTGCAGAAGAGCAGCCCCAGAGCAATGCTCAGCAATGCTCAGCAAGAGCTGAAGGGCCCCTGGGGGGCAAGAGGCTGGGGCCAGGCTCTGCTGAGTGGTGGCCAGGGCCAGGCCAAGGGGCAGTGGGCAGAGAGTGGAGGCCAGGAGGTTGGAGGGGAAGAGGAGGAGAAAGTTGTTTGTTGGGAGGGTGCTGGAGGCCTGGAGCAGGCTGCCCAGAGAGGTTGTGGAGTGTCCTGGTGTGGTGAGGAGCAGCTGAGGGAGCTGGGGGTGTTCAGCCTGGAGAAAAGGAGGCTGAGAGGAAACCTTCTGGCTCTCTACAACTCCCTGGAGTGAGCTTGGGGTTGGTCTCTTCTCCCAAGGAAGAAGTGACAGGAGCAGAGGAAAGAGCCTCAAGCTGTGCCCTGAGAGGAGGTTGCAGTGGGAGTTGGGCTCTGCTCCCAAGCAACAAGTGCCAGGACAAGAGGCAACAGCCAGGGAGAGGATCAGGTTGGATATGAGGAACAATTTCTTCCCAGCTCTCAGGCCCTGGCCCAGGCTGCCCAGGGGGGTGGTGGAGTCCCCATCCCTGGAGGGCTTTCAGAGCCAGATGGATGTGGTGCTGAGGGAAGTGGCTCAGTGGCAGGGGCTGAGCAGCAGAGGTGGTGCTGGGAGCTCTGGGGGGTGGTGCTTGGACTTGATGAGCTCAAAGCTCTCTCCCAACCTCAGCACTTCCCTGGCTCTGCTTCGGCAGAGGGCTGTGCCTCGGGCACCAAGGGCTGGGGAACACTTCTGGGAATCATCTCAAGCCTGTGTAAAGCACCAAGCTTCCCTCCAGGTATTCTTTTTCCTGCTGTAAACCTCTCTCTGCTCAAGATTAGTGGAACAATAGCAAGATATTAATGTCAAAATGCATTATCCTGGGTGGCTTGCTGCAGCTCAGCTAATTCCCTGCTTTAGCTCTGCAGGTAATGTTCAGAAATGGCTAAAGCAGGGATTGAATTCTAATGCAGGCTCCAGGCCTTGCCAGCTGCTGGGGAATGGGCTGGGGGGTGGAGAGCAGAAGCTGAGGTCTCTTCCCCCCACCAACCTGTTCTGTCTGAGCTGGAAAAGAAAAGTGATCACAGGCTCAGAGGATGTTAGAGGTTGGGAAGGAGCTCTGGAGATCTTCCAGTCCAAGCCCCTGCCAGAGCAGGAGCACAGAATCCACACAGAACACATCCAGGCAGGGCTGGGAAGGCTCCAGGGAAGGAGACTCCACAACCTCTCTGGGCAGCCTGCTCCAGGCCTCTGGGAGCCTCCCAGGGCAGAAGTTCCTCCTCCTGCTGAGCTGCAACCTCCTGGGCTGCACTTTCCATCCCTTGCTCCTTGGCCTAGCCCAGGGTGCAGCTGAGCAGAGCCTGGCCCTGTCCCCTCCCTCCTGACCCCCAGCCCTCAGCTCTTGAGAGACATTGCTCAGATCCCTCTCAGCCTTCTCCTCTGCAGCCTGAACAGCCCCAGGGCTCTCAGCCTCTCCTCCCCAGGCACTGCTCCAGGCCCTGAATCATCCTCCTGAGAGCAGCCTCAGCGAGGGCTAACAGAGGGATCTGGTGTAAAGCTCAGCCCACACAGGGGAACAGCTCTTGCTCCAGCCCTGGAGTCCTGGTTTGATCTCCAGCCTCTGAAGGGGGGGTTGGGGAGCTCGGGTCTCAGGCAGCTGCAGACAGAATCCATTCTGCAGCTGAGCAGAGCCTGTCCCTGTCCCCTCCCTCCTGACCCCCAGCCCTCAGCTCTTGAGAGACATTGCTCAGATCCCTCTCAGCTTCTCCTCTGCAGCCTCAACAGCCCCAGGGCTCTCAGCCTCTCCTCCCCAGGCAGTGCTGCAGTCCCTTCAGCAGCCTTGCAGCCCTGCCTTGGCCTCTCTGCAGCAGATCCCTGTCCCTCCTGAGCTGGGGAGAGAGCTGGATGCAGTATTCCAGCTGGGACCTCACCAACAAGACTGAGACTCACAGCACCACAGAGCTGCTGTTGAGGTTGGAAGAGAGCTTTGAGCTCATCAAGTCCAACCTCACCCAGAGCTCCCAATCCCAGCACTGCTGCTGAGCCACTGCCACTGAACCACATCCCTCAGGACCACATCCATGTGGCTTTGAAACCCCTCCAGGGATGGGGACACCCACCCCCCTGGGCAGCCTGGGCCAGTCCCTGAGAACCTTGGCTAGGAAGAAATTGTTCCTCATGTCCAACCTGAACCTCCCCTGGCACAGCTTGAGGCAGTTTCCTCTTGTGCTGCCCCTTGTTGCATGAGAGAAGAGACCAACCCCCAGCTCACTCCAGCCTCCTTGCAGGGGGTTGTAGAGGGTGCTGAGCTCCCCCAGGGACAGATGGAAGGTGGTGCATGGAGGAGCAGCACCTCTGGAAGGTTTGCTTCAGCATTGCTGGGTCTAAAGCACCTTGAGCTGGGCTGGTCCAGAGCAAAGCCCAAGGAAGGGCAGAGAGACTCCTCAGAGAATGAGAGAATGGTAAAAGGGTTGAAAGGAACCTCTGGAGATGGAGTCCAACCCCCCTGCCAGAGCAGGGGCAGTGAAGAAGGGTGGGGGGCAAGAGGCTGGGGCCAGGCTCTGCTGAGTGGTGGCCAGGGCCAGGCCAAGGGGCAGTGGGCAGAGAGTGGAGGCCAGGAGGTTGGAGGGGAAGAGGAGGAGAAAGTTGTTTGTTGGGAGGGTGCTGGAGGCCTGGAGCAGGCTGCCCAGAGAGGTTGTGGAGTGTCCTGGTGTGGAGAGCTTCCAACCCCCCCTGTCCCCAGGACAGGTTCTTGCTGTGCCAGGTCAGGTGAAACCTCTCATCTGCTGTGAGTTATTCTTGGGTCAGACCTTGAAAAACCTTTTTGGTTTTCTTTTCAGTAGCAAAAGAAGTCTGGAGGTGGATTGAGGAAGGGTAAAGACTGGAGACGCTGGCACAGGTTGCCCAGGGAGGTGGGCAATCAATTCCCTCCAGCCAAGTGGCTGCTCTGCCACCAGGAGATGGATCATGGCTTCCTGCACAGCCTGGCCTGGCTAGGGGGGATGGAGCAGAGCCAGAAGTGGGGAGATTGAGTTTAGTTGTGAGGAAGAAGTTGTTCCCCAGGAGGGGTGGTGAAAGCCTGGCCCAGGCTGCCCAGGGAGGTGGTGGAAGCCTCCTGCCTGGAGGTGTTTGCAGCCAGGCTGGAGGTGGCTGTGAGCAACCTGCTGTGGTGTGAGGTGGAAATCAACAGCAAACCACTTCTGGATCCTTGTTGTTTCCTCCCTGGCTCTGCAGAATGGAAAGGTTAAGTCTACCACATTTTGCTTGCTACACTGAAGACCAAAAACAGTCTAAAGGCAAAGAGCCTCTGTGCCAGGAAGGCTTTGGAGGGGCTGGAAGGTGTCCAGAGCAGGGCCAGGAGGAGGAGCAGAGGGCTGGAGCTGCTCTGCTCTGCAGACAGCCTGAGAGAGTTGGGCTTGTGCAGGCTGCAGAGGAGAAGGCTCCCAGGAGACCTTCTGGTGGCCTTCCAGGATCTGCAGGGGGCTGCAAGCAAGCTGGGGAGGGACTTTGGAGGGGGGTGAGGGAGGGATAGGAGTGGGGGGGATGGAGCAGAAGTAGAAGTGGGGAGCTTGAGATTGTCTGTGAGGAAGAAGTTGTTGGCCAGGAGGGTGGTGAGAGCCTGGCCCAGGTTGCCCAGGGAGGTGGTGGAAGCCTCCTGGCTGGAGGTGTTTGCAGCCAGGCTGGAGGTGGCTGTGAGCAACCTGCTGTGGTGTGAGGTGTCCCTGCCCATGGCAGGGGGTTGGGACTGGCTGAGCCTTGAGCTCCTTTCCAGCCCTGACAATTCCATGATTCTAAAGCAAAGCCTGAAGGCTTCCTGTGTCAATAAACTCCTTCCACTGTTTGGCAGCCCCCTGCTCCCCCCCTCCCCCTCCCATCTCAGCCCAAAGAAGCCACTGGCTTTGGTGGCTGCTCCTGAACAGCATCAGTTGCCCCCCACCTGCATGGTGGCAGAGTGATGCAGGAGATGCTGGGGGAAGAGCCCATGAGTCACTGCTCTAATGGGTACCTCAGGAGGTGAGAGAAGCACTGAAATTAGAGATGTGAAGCAATAATGGCACCCGAGGTGGATGACTAAATCTGCTTCTTAATCATCCTGGGGGCGAGGGAGAGGGGGAATCAGGAGCCAGAGCAGGCAGAGACTGGGGAGGGGGGGGGGGGAAGAATATTTTGCAGCAGCCTTGAGCCCAAGCTGGGAGGCTTGGCTGAGCCCCCTGAAGGCTGTGAGGCCATCCAGAGACTTGGAGAGGCTGAGAGCTGGGCTCAAGGCTCAGCCAGCCCCAACCCCCTGCCATGGGCAGGGACACCTCACACCACAGCAGCTTGCTCACAGCCACCTCCAGCCTGGCTGCAAACACCTCCAGCCAGGAGGCTTCCACCACCTCCCTGGGCAGCCCTGGGCCAGGCTCTCACCACCCCTCCTGGCCAACAACTTCTTCCTCACAGCCAATCTCAAGCTCCCCACTTCTACTTCTGCTCCATCCCCCCCCCACTCCTATCCCTCCCTCACCCCCTCCAAAGTCCCTCCCCAGCTTGCTTGCAGCCCCTGCAGATCCTGGAAGGCCACCAGAAGGTCTCCTGGGAGCCTTCTCCTCTGCAGCCTGCACAAGCCCAACTCTCTCAGGCTGTCTGCAGAGCAGAGCAGCTCCAGCCCTCTGCTCCTCCTCCTGGCCCTGCTCTGGACACCTTCCAGCCCCTCCAGAGCCTTCCTGGCACAGAGGCTGCAGAGCTGGCCCCAGAGCTGCAGCTGTGGTCTCAGCAGAGTGGAGCAGAGGGGCAGAATCCCCTCCACCACCTAGGCACACACAGAGCCACTCATAGATGAAGCTGGGAGGCCACACTCTGCCTGATGCAGGCCAGGATGCCCTTGGCCTTCTTGGCCCCCTGGGCACACTGCTGGCTCATATTCAGGCAGCTGTCAATCAGCACCCCCAGGTCCCTCTCTGCCTGGCTGCTCTCAGCCACTCTGCCCCCAGCCTGTAGCTCTGCCTGGGGTTGCTGTGGCCAAAGTGCAGCCCCTGGCACTTGGACTTGTTCAATGCCATCCTGTTGGCCTCTGCCCATCTGTGCAGCCTGGCCAGGTCCCTCTGCAGAGCTCTGCTGTCCTCTAACAGCTCAACTCCTGCCCCCAGCTTGGTGTCATCTGCACATTCACTGCTGATGGACTCCATCCCCTCCTTCAGATCATCAATAAAGATATTGATCAGGCTGGGGCCCAGCACTGCTCCCTGGGGTACACCACTGGTGCCTGGTGACAGCTCCAGCCAGCCTGGTCCCCTTTGCAGGCTTTGCTCCCCAGCACCTTGCTCCCTAGACCTCCTGCAAAGCCACTTAATAATGCCTGAACCTCTCTGCACTTGATGATCTTCTCCCTCTGGTGGCTTCTCTCCTTTATGAGAAGGTTCATAAGAAGCTTTACTCCTTCATACCAGCACCAGATCTTCCAGGCTTAGCTGGCTTAGGAGCAGCTGAAGCATCAGGCAGGGTCCTTATGAAGTCTCCTCAGGAGAGGTGAACCACTGAGGACTCCTTTTGGCATCAATATTGAGCTGCTCTTTCTAGAGAGCTGCCAACCACACTCATGGGAGGTTAGCACAGACAGAGCTGGGTGAGGAGTGGCTGAAGAGCTGCTTGCACAAGGTCTTGGGAGTGTCAGGTGGTGACAAACTGCCCAGGAGCCAGCAGTGGTCCCTGGCAGCCCAGAGCCAGCTGAGAGCTGAGCTGCAGCCAGAGCAGGGAGAGCAGCAGCACAGGGAGGGGATTCTGCCCCTCTGCTCTGCTCTGCTCAGCCCCCACCTGCAGCACTGCCTCCAGCTCTGGGGCCCCCAGCACAAGAAGGACCTGGAGCTGCTGGAGAGGCTCCAGAGGAGGCCACAGAGATGATCAGAGGCTGCAGAACCTCCCCTGTGGGGCCAGGCTGGGAGAGCTGGGGCTGTGCAGCCTGGAGAAGAGAAGGCTGCAGGGAGACCTCAGAGCAGCCTTGCAGTACCTGAAGGGCTCCAGGAGAGCTGGGGAGGGAGTTTGGACAAGGGTTGGGAGTGCCAGGATGAGGAACAATGGCTTTGAGCTGGGAGAGAGGAGACTGAGAGTGGAGATGAGGAAGAAATTGTTGAGAGTGAGGCTGGGGAGACTCTGGCACAGGCTGCCCAGGGAGGCTGTGGCTGTCCCCTGCCTGGAGGTGTTCCAGGCCAGGCTGGATGAGGCCCTGAGCAAGCTGTGCTGGTGGGAGGTGTCCCCTGCCCATGGCAGGGGTCTGGAGCTGGCTGAGCTTTGTGGTCCCTTCCAACCCAAACCACTCTGTGGTCAGCAGCAGCAGAAGCCTTCCCCTGGGGCAGTCAGGGAAGCTGTTGGTGCTCCCACAGCTCTGTGCTTCCCACCCAAGAGGCCTCTGGGGTTCTCTCCCTTGGGGGCAGTGTCCACTCTGTGGTTCTCTCCCTTGGGGACAGTGTCCAGTCTGTGGTTCTCCCTCTTGGGGCAGTGTCCACTCTGTGGTTCTCTCTCTTGGGACAGTGTCCACTCTGTGGTTCTCTCTCTTGGGACAGTGTCCACTCTGTGGCTCTCTCTCTTGGGGCAGTGTCCAGTCTGTGGCTCTCTCTCTTGGGACAGTGTCCACTCTGTGGCTCTCTCTCTTGGGGCAGTGTCCACTCTGTGGCTCTCTCTCTTGGGACAGTGTCCACTCTGTGGCTCTCTCTCTTGGGACAGTGTCCACTCTGTGGCTCTCTCTCTTGGGGCAGTGTCCACTCTGTGGCTCTCTCTCTTGGGACAGTGTCCACTCTGTGGCTCTCTCTCTTGGGGCAGTGTCCACTCTGTGGCTCTCTCTCTTGGGGCAGTGTCCAGTCTGTGGTTCTCTCCCTTGGGGACAGTGTCCACTCTGTGGTTCTCTCCGCTGGGCACAGTGTCCAGTCTGTGGTTCTCTCTCCTGGGGACAGTGTCCAGTCTGTGGTTCTCTCTTGGGGGCAGTGTCCAGTCTGTGGTTCTCTCTCCTGGGGACAGTGTCCAGTCTGTGGCTCTCTCCCTTGGGGACAGTGTCCATTCTTTGGGTCTCTCCCTTGGGGACAGTGTCCAGTCTGTGGCTCTCTCCCTTGGGGACAGTGTCCATTCTTTGGGTCTCTCCCTTGGGGACAGTGTCCAGTCTGTGGCTCTCTCTCGGGGACAGTGTCCAGTCTGTGGCTCTCTCCCTTGGGGACTGTGTCCAGTCTGTGGCTCTCTCTCTTGGGGACAGTGTCCAGGCTCTGCTCCCTCCCTTGTTGCTTGCAGTCCCTGTGAGGCTCGGTGCAGTTGGTGCTTGCAGAGCACTTGGGTGAAGTGCTGGGGAAGTGCACAGTGTTGATGCCTATTTGCATAGCAGCCCCTGCCCTGTTGTGAGAAGCTCTGCTGAGTAAATAAACCCTCATTAAAAACCCTGCCCCCTGCTGCCTGCAGCCTCCCTGCCTCACCTTCAGCTGCTTTCTCATCTGTAAAAGCCTTAGCAGGATTTGGCTTTAATGAATTTGGAGCATGCAGACTCTGCCTCCTTGGACCAGCACTGGGCAGCACCTTCCCCCCCTGGCAGCACCTTCCCCCCTGGCAGCACTGCTGCCAGAGCTCAACAGCATCCAGGGGGCACTGGGCTGTGAGGAGGTGCCAAGGAGGGGACAAAGGGGCAGGCTGATGTTCCCTGGCATGTATTCTGTTCCTCACACCCCACAGCCACCTCCTTGACCCTCTGGAAGGCAGCTGTGGGGAAAAGGATCTGCTGGACAATAGGAGGAGCAGGAGGCAGCAATGTGGCCTGGTGGACAAGAGGCCAAAGGTGTCCTGGGAGCATGAAGAACCACAGAGCTGGCAGGGTTGGAAGGGAGCTCAAGGCTCAGCCACTCCCAACCCCCTGCCATGGGCAGGGACACCTCACACCACAGCAGGTTGCTCACAGCCACCTCCAGCCTGGCTGCAAACACCTCCAGGCAGGAGGCTTCCACCACCTCCCTGGGCAGCCTGGGCCAGGCTCTCACCACCCTCCTGGCCAACAACTTCTTCCTCACAGCCAATCTCAAGCTCCCCACTTCTACTTCTGCTCCATCCCCCCCACTCCTATCCCTCCCTCACACCCTCACAAGTTCCTCCCCAGCTTGCTTGCAGCCCCCTGCAGATCCTGGAAGGCCACCAGAAGGTCTCCTGGGAGCCTTCTCCTCTCCAGCCTGCACAAGCCCAACTCTCTCAGGCTGTTTCCAGAGCAGAGCAGCTCCAGCCCTCTGCTCCTCCTTGCTATCACTCCCTGACACTGGCACAGGTTGTTCAAGCCCCTTCATCATCCTCACAGCTCTGAGTTGGATTCTCTCTGTCCTAGGCCAGACTGGGACTGTGTGGAGTCTGTTTTATGGCTGCTGTAGATGGGAATCTTGTGGAGCTCCCCAAACCCTCAAGAGCATTCCAAGGGCAGAGGACAACCAAGTGATGCTGCAGAGTGCCTGAACAAATCTAGAGGGGCACAACCCAGCCACGGGTCCCAGCTGGATTTTTCTTGCTCAGGAGCAGCCTTGAGGGCTCTGCAGCCCCCCCTGGAAGCTCTTGGTGCTCCTAATCCAGGAGGAGATGCCATGAAGGCCTTGAGCCTGGGCTGCCTCCCTCATTAATCTGCCAGAGATGAGCTTTGCCAAAGTGCTTAAGAGCTGAGGTTCAACAGGATTAGAGCTCCTGAGGGGGGTGAGGATTTGAGGAAGCTGCTGCTCCTCTCACCTCTGCCTCAGAGCCCTCAGGTGTCTGATGGAGTCATTGGGATGCAGCTCCCTTTGCTTTCCCTTGGGCATCCTGGTGCCTTTCACGCTGGACCACTTGGAAGCTAAGATGCCTTGGGAGGTTCAGAGGGAGCACAGGGCCAGGGAGGGGATTCTGCCCCTCTGCTCCACTCTGCTGAGACCACAGCTGCAGCTCTGGGGCCAGCTCTGGAGCCTCTGTGCCAGGCAGGCTCTGGAGGGGCTGGAAGGTGTCCAGAGCAGGGCCAGGAGGAGGAGCAGAGGGCTGGAGCTGCTCTGCTCTGCAGACAGCCTGAGAGAGTTGGGCTTGTGCAGGCTGCAGAGGAGAAGGCTCCCAGGAGACCTTCTGGTGGCCTTCCAGGATCTGCAGGGGGCTGCAAGCAAGCTGGGGAGGGACTTTGGAGGGTGTGAGGGAGGGATAGGAGTGGGGGGGATGGAGCAGAAGTAGAAGTGGGGAGATTTGAGATTGGCTGTGAGGAAGAAGTTGTTGGCCAGGAGGGTGGTGAGAGCCTGGCCCAGGCTGCCCAGGGAGGTGGTGGAAGCCTCCTGCCTGGAGGTGTTTGCAGCCAGGCTGGAGGTGGCTGTGAGCAAGCTGCTGTGGTGTGAGGTGTCCCTGCCCATGGCAGGGGGTTGGGGCTGGCTGAGCCTTGAGCTCCCTTCCAGCCCTGACAGCTCTGTGGTTCTCTGATCCTGTCACCTGCTCTCACCAGTCTATGAGAGGTGCATCAGAGTTCAGCCCCAGGAGGACAATAAGCAGGCAAAATGCAGTTACTGAGGGAGAAACCCAGTGGGATTCTGCTGCATGGAAGGTCTTTAAGGGACTTTGGGGGCTTCTGAGCTGTCTGGGAGTGATGGGGTCTGCTGAGACTGGGTTTGGAGCCAAGCAGGCTTAAGTCTGCAACAGCAGGGAGGAGAAGCTTGCTGGGGGGGAGGAGAGCCTGAGGGAGCTGCGGCTCTTGAGCTTGAAGACTGAGAGGTGATTCATTCATGTTACAGTCTCACAGTCTCACCAACATTGGAAGAGACCTCAAAGATCATCAAGTCCAACCTCTCAACACAGACCTCAGGACTAAACCATGGCTCCAAGTGCCACATCCAATCCCCTCCTGAACACCTCCAGGCACAGGGACTCCACCACCTCCCTGGGCAGCACAGCCCAATGTCTAACAACTCCCTCAGGGAAGAACTTTCTCCTCACCTTCAGCCTCAACCTCCCCTGGCACAGCTTCAGACTGTGTCCTCTTGTTCTGCTGCTGGCTGCCTGGCAGAAGAGCCCAACCCCCACTTGGCTCCAACCTCCCTTCAGGGAGCTGCAGAGAGCAAGAAGGTCTCCCCTGAGCCTCCTCTTCTCCAGGCTAAGCAACCCCAGCTCCCTCAGCCTCTCCTCACAGGGCTGTGCTCCAGACCCCTCCCCAGCCTCCTTGCCCTTCTCTGCACACCTTCAAGTCTCTCAATCTCCTTCTTGACCTGAGGAGCCCAGAACTGGACACAGGACTCCAGGGGTGGCCTCAGCAGTGCTGAGCACAGGGCACAAGGACTTCCCTGCTCCTGCTGGCCACACTCTGCCTGCTGCAGGCCAGGATGCCCTTGGTCTTCTTGGCCCCCTGGGCACACTGCTGGCTCATGTTCAGGCAGCTGTCCATCAGCACCTCCAGGTCCCTCTCTGCCTGGCTGCTCTCAGCCACTCTGCCCCCAGCCTGTAGCTCTGCCTGGGGTTGCTGTGGCCAAATTGCAGCCCCTGGCACTTGGACTTGTTGATGAAGCTGTGCAGGGTGATGCCCAGAGGCTGGAGCCAGGCTCTGCTGGGGGATGCCCAATGCCAGCACAAGAGGCAGTGGTGGAAGCTGAGGCAGAGGAAGTGCCATGGAAACAGGAGGAGGAATTTTGTCCCTGTGAGGGTGACAGAGCCCTGGAGCAGGCTGCTCAGGGGGGCTGTGGAGTCTCCTTCTGTGGAGATATTCAAACCCTGCCTGGATGTGTTCCTGTGTGAGCTGCCCTGGGTGCCCCTGCCAAGTGTGTGTGTGTCAAGGAGCAGCTGGATCTGCCTGGACACGTCCCTGTGTGCCCTGCTCTGACATGGGGGCTGCACTCCATGGTTTTTCAGAGGCCCCTTCCAAGCCCCTAGCAGTCTGTCAGCTGAACAGCACCGTGGAGCAGCTCTCTCCCAGAGCATCCTCTTCCAGATGCCTTCTTCCACCACCTGGTCCTCTTCCAGGAGCTCCCCTGGCGGTTTGTTGCTAACCATATTGCTTTGTCATCATCCTCCTGTTTGAGTGCTGCTCCCTCCCCCAAGTCCCAGCACCATATGTCATTAAAATGCTTAGACATGTGGAAAGGGCCTTGACAGAGATTCAAGGAGACAGGGGAGACGTGGAGGAGCGGAGACTTTGTCAGATGGAATGATCCTGACATCGGCGACGCTAACCTGAGGAGAAAGATACAGCTGGAGGAGAGGAGGGGGGGAAGGAGGGCTGGGGGGACAGCAGTTGACAGAGGTGGGCAGCAGCAGGGAGGGAGAGAAAGCCACAGTGGTTTCTAGTAGTCAACCATGGAAGCAGAGAAGTGTTTGGGTTGGAGAAGGCCTCCGAGAGCATCCAAGCCAACGTCAACCCAACCCCCCCAGGGCCACCAAACCCTGGCCCCAAGTGCCATGGGCACAGGTTCCCTGAACACCCCCAGGGGTGGGGACTCCACCACCTCCCTGGGCAGCCTCTGCCAAGCCCTGACCACTCTGGCAGCAAAGAAATCTAGTCATGAGGTCTGTGGTGCCAGGTTGGACTTGATGATCCTCGAGGTCTATTCCAACCTTGGTGACACTGTGAGACTGTGAATTGTTCCTCAGCTCCAAGCCAAGCCTTCCCTGGCACAACTTCAGACAATCACAGAGCTGTCAGGGCTGGAAGGGACCTCAAGGCTCAGCCAGCCCCAACCCCCTGCCATGGGCAGGGACACCTCACACCACAGCAGGTTGCTCACAGCCACCTCCAGCCTGGCTGCAAACACCTCCAGCCAGGAGGCTTCCACCACCTCCCTGGGCAGCCTGGGCCAGGCTCTCACCACCCTCCTGGCCAACAACTTCTTCCTCACAGCCAATCTCAAGCTCCCCACTTCTACTTCTGCTCCATCCTCCCCACTCCTATCCCTCCCTCACCCCCTCCAAAGTCCCTCCCCAGCTTGCTTGCAGCCCCCTGCAGATCCTGGAAGGCCACCAGAAGGTCTCCTGGGAGCCTTCTCCTCTCCAGCCTGCACAAGCCCAACTCTCTCAGGCTGTCTGCAGAGCAGAGCAGCTCCAGCCCTCTTGGAGCCCCCTTCAGATCCTGAGAATCAAAGAATCATAGAACCATAGAATCAACAAGGTTGGAAAAGACCTCAAAGATCATCAAGTCCAACCTGTCACCACAGACCTCATGACTAGACCATGGCACCAAGTGCCACATCCAATCCCCTCTTGAACACCTACTGAGATTTCAGGCCATTCCCTTTCCTTCTGGCACCTCAGGGAGAAGAGCCCCAGCCCCACCTGACTGCAGCCTCCTTTCAGGTAGAATGAGATGCAGAGCCCTGGTGGGGATGGAGGACTTGAGCATCACCTCAGCTTCTGAGTGCAGGGCAGGCTGTGACCCTGCTTTGCCTCAAGGCTGGGGAGTGTTTAGGTGCAAGAGCAGCAGAGCAGGATGGTCCTGTGGCATGTCAGGAGCTTGTGGGCAGCCTGTCCTCCTCCAGCCTTGAGAGTAAAGCTGAGCACCCATCTCAGGTGAAGGAGACTGGAGCCAGGTGGGGGTCAGTCTCCTCCCCTTAGTGGTAGGATGAGAGGAGATGGCCTCAAGCTTCACCAGAGGAGCTTTGGGTTGGGTATTAGAAGAAACTTCTGGAAAACAACCCTGTGAGCACCTCAGGAGTGCAGAAAGAGTTCTGATTCCATTCTTGCTTGGGTGAGAGCCTGGCCCAGGCTGCCCAGGGAGGTGGTGGAAGCCTCCTGCCTGGAGGTGTTTGCAGCCAGGCTGGAGGTGGCTGTGAGCAACCTGCTGTGGTGTGAGATGTCCCTGCCCATGGCAGAGGGTTGGGACTGGCTGAGCCTTGAGCTCCCTTCCAGCCCTGCCAGCTCTGTGATTCTGTGAGGGAGGTTCTCCTCTGGCTCTACTCTGCCACATCTGCAGTCCTGGGTCCACTTCTGAGCTCCCCAGGTCAGGAGGGATAGAGGCTTGCTGGAGAGGGCACAGCAAAGGGCTCCAAAGATGCTGAGGGCTCTGGAACAGCTCTGTGAGGAGCAAAGGCTGAGAGAGTTGGGGCTGTGGAGCCTGGAGGAGAGCAGCCTGAGGGGGATCTGATCAATGCTGATCGATACTCCAAGGGTGGGGGTCAGGAGGCTGGAGCCAGGCTGTGTTCAGTGGTGCCCAGGGGCAGCAGAAGGGGCAGTGGGCACAGAGTGAACATCAGAAGCTCATCTGAACGTGAGGAGGAACTTCTTGAGCTGAAGGGAGGCAGAGCCCTGGAGCAGGCTGCCCAGGGAGGTGATGGAGTCTCCATCTCTGGGGACATTCAAACCCTCCTGGATGTGTTCCTGGGTGACCTGCCCTGGGTGCCCCTGCCCTGGCAGGGGGCTTGGACTGGATGATCTCCAGAGGTCCCTCCCAACCCCTAGCATTCCATGGTTCCTTCTGCTGACTGCAGCTCATGAGGACCTCCCTTCAGACAGCCAACCCTGAGCCTTCAGCGTGGTTTGAAGGTGGGTTTGGGTTTCTTTTTGCCTGCAGAGAACAGCTCTGAATTGCTTTGTGAAGCCATAAAGAAAACCAATGAGCCCAACTCTGCCCTGCTGCCACTGGCAGGAGGACTTGGAGCATCCCTGGAGGTGGCAAACAGGGATGCTCAGCCTCCTGTAGTTGATATTCCTGGCAGGAAGCAGGTGGGGATAACCCAGCAAAGGCTCCCTTGTAATGGTAATGCAAATGTGCCTCAGGTTCAGCAAAAGCAAACAAATGAAACACTCAGAGGTGGGAAGGAGTTGGGGGGGGGGGGGGGGCGGGGGGGGAAGAAGTAGTTCCCAAACTAGGTGGAAAGCTGAACAGCTTCTGCTGGAGAAACACAGGGCTGGAAAGCACCAGGAGGAAGTCCATCAGGTGTGGAAGGGAACAGAGGATCTGGCTCCAGGTGAAGCAAAGAACCACAGAATGGGTTGGGTTGGAAGGGACCTCAAAGCTCAGCCAGTTCCAGCCCCACTGCCATGGGCAGGGACACCTCCCACCAGCACAGGCTGCTCAAGGCCTCATCCAGCCTGGCTTGAACACCTCCAGGCAGGGGACAGCCACAGCCTCCCTGGGCAGCCTGTGCCAGAGTCTCCCCAGCCTCATTCTCAACAATTTCTTCCTCATCTCCAGTCTCAGTCTCCTCTCTCCCAGCTCAAAGCCATTGTTCCTCATCTGCCACAGCCAGCTGGCAGCCAGGCACCAGTGGTGTGCCCCAGGGAGCAGTGCTGGGCCCTGTGCTCTTTAACATCTTCATTGATGATCTGGAGGAGGGCATTGAGTCCATCAGCAGTGAATGTGAAGCTGACACCAAGCTGGGGGCAGGAGTTGATCTGCTGGAGGGCAGAGAGGCTCTGCAGAGGGACCTGGCCAGGCTGCACAGATGGGCAGAGGCCAAGGGCAGGAGATTGAACACATCCAAGTGCCAGGGGCTGCCCTTTGGCCACAGCAACCCCAGGCAGTGCTACAGGCTGGGGTCAGAGTGGCTGAGAGCAGCCAGGCAGAGAGGGACCTGGGGGTGCTGGTTGATGGTAGGCTGAACATGAGCCTGCAGTGTGCCCAGGCAGCCAGGAGGGCCAATGGCATCCTGGCCGGCATCAGGCAGAGTGTGGCCAGCAGGAGCAGGGAGGTCATTCTGCCCCTGGACACTGCACTGCTGAGGCCACACCTTGAGTCCTGTGTCCAGTTCTGGGCTCCTCAGGTTAGGAAGGAGGTTGAGCTGCTGGAAGGTGTCCAGAGAAGGGCAAGGAGGCTGGGGAGGGGTCTGGAGCACAGCCCTGAGAGGAGAGGCTGAGAGAGCTGGGGTTGCTTAGCCTGGAGAAGAGGAGGCTCAGGGGAGACCTTCTTGCTCTCTGCAACTCCCTGAAGGGAGGTTGTAGACAGGCAGAGGTTGGTCTCTTCTGCCAGGCACCCAGCAGCAGAACAAGAGGACACAGTCTGAAGCTGTGCCAGGGGAGGTTTAGGCTGGAGGGGAGGAGAAAGTTCTTCCCAGCAAGAGAGATTGGCCATGGGATGTGCTGCCCAGGGAGGTGGTGGAGTCCCCATCCCTGGAGGTGTTCAGGAGGAGACTTGCTGGGGTGCTTGGTGCCATGGGTTAGTTGATTAGGTGGTGTTGGATTGGTTGATGGGTTGGACACGATCATCTTGAAGGTCTCTTCCAACCTGGTTGGTTCTATTCTATCCTGGCACTCCCAGGCCTTGTCCAAAGTCCCTCCCCTGCTCTCCTGGAGCCCTTCAGGTACTGCAAGGCTGCTCTGAGGTCTCCCTGGAGCCTTCTCTTCTCCAGTCTGAACAGCTCTAACCCTCTCAGCCTGTCCCCTTAGGGAAGGTGCATCCAAAACCTTCCTGGGCACCCTGTTCCAGTGCCTCCCCACCCTCCCTGTCCAGAATCTCTGCCTGATCCCCCGAGAAGCCCTTGGAGATCCTCCAGTCCAACCCTACCAAGTCCTGTGGGGCTATGCCCTGCTCCTCAGCCCCACAGCTCTGCACCTTTTCAATTCCTGACCCTGGGGGCTGGCTTCTGGGGCTGTGTGCTCCTGCTCTTTGCCTGTCAGCAGGGCTGAGGCTCTCCCCAGGCAGGCAGCCCTGGCGCTGACGCTTGCCTGCCAGCCGGAGCAGCGAGGCTGCGGCGCGGGAAGGGAAACGCTCCTGGGGGAGCTCAATTTGTTGAACACCGACATTCACCGTGGGAAATCTCTTCTCTTTTGTCACAGGCAGGCAGAGGCTGTGCCAGCCTTTGATCTGCAGGGGCTGAGCTCCTGTCTGGGAGAGCTTTCAGCCAGGCTTCGTGTTGTGCGTCGGGGAGACCTGCTCCCCGCGCGCGGAGCTTGCGCTGGGGGAGGCTGCCGAGCCCCAGGACAGGCTGGGGGAGGAACTCCCTCACACGGTGGGGTTGGGGGGTTGGAAGGCACCTCAAAGCTCAGCCAGCTCCAGCCCCCTGCCATGGGCTCGATGATCCTCTAGGTCTCATCCCACCTTAGTGATACTGTGAGACTGTAAATTGTTCCTCAGCTCCAAGCTAAGCCTCCCCTGGCACAACTTCAGACAATCACAGAGCTGTCAGGGCTGGAAGGGACCTCAAGGCTCAGCCAGTCCCAACCCCCCCCTGCCATGGGCAGGGACACCTCCCACCAGCACAGCTTGCTCAAGGCTTCACCCAGCCTGGCCTTGAACACCTCACAGTATCACAGCATCACCAAGGTTGGAAGAGACCTCAAAGCTCATTGAGTCCAAGCTGGCACCACAGACCTCATGACTGAACCATAGCTCCAAGTGCCACATCCAACCCCCCTCTGGAACACCTCCAGGGATGGAGGCTCCACCACCTCCCTGGGCAGCACATCCCAATGGCCAACAACTCTCTCTGTGATGAACTTTCTCCCCTGGCACAGCTTGAGCAGAGGTCTGGAGCATCTCTCCTGTGAGGACAGACTGAAGGAGTTGGGGCTGTTCAGTCTGCAGAAGAGAAGGCTCCCAGGTGACCTCATTGTGGCCTTCCAGGATCTGCAGGGGGCTCCAGGAAGGCTGGGGAGGGACTGCTCAGGATCTCAGGCAGTGCTAGGACTAGGGGGAATGGAATGAAGCTGGAGGTGGGGAGATTGAGGCTGGAGGGGAGGAGGAAGTTCTTCCCCAGGAGAGTGGTGAAGCCCTGGAATGGGTTGTGCAGGGAGGTGGTTGAGGCCCCAGCCCTGGAGGTGTTTGCAGCCAGGCTGGCTGAGGCTGTGGCCAGGCTGATCTAGTGTGGGGTGTCCCTGCCCATGGCAGGGGGGTTGGGACTGGCTGAGCCTTGTGCTCCCTTCCAACCCTGACTGATACTTGATGCCATGGTCTAGTCATGAGGTCTGTGTTGATAGGTTGGACTCGATGATCCTCGAGGTCCTTTCCAACCTAAGTTATACTGTGATACTGTGATACCAAGCACCCCATCCAGGCTCTTCCTCTCTGAGGTCTTTCCCACCCTGGTTGATTCTGTGAGGATGCTCTTAGGAACTGAGAAACTGCCCCTCCTCTCCTGCCACTCCAATCCTCCTCCACAGCCACCAGCTTGTGGTCCCTCTGCCTGCTTTGCCAGCCGCTGGGGGGATGCAGTCTCACACCTGGTGCCTTTTGGAGCTGTCTATGCTCCAGGGCTGGATTTCAGCCTCGCTTCCTGCTCTGCAATTAAGTCCTGGGCTGACCTTGAGCATATTGCTTCCGATCTGCCTCTCGGATTAGCTAGAAACGAACTCACACCACCCCACCCCCCCAACACCACCACCACCACCTTCTTCCATTCGGAACAGGCAGAAAAACATCTAAATGAAATCTCTGCTGGCAGCTGGGAGATCACCTGTGGTGTGCAGGAGGTTGCACTGCAGCCTGCGGGCAGGCTGCGGCCGTCTGCCGTGCTCCGCGGGAGGCAAATCTGCCCCCTCCGCACTCAGCTGTCAGGCTGCAGCGCTAAGGAGATTCACCCTGTTGCTCTTCCACAGCTTCAGGTCCCTCATGCTTCACATAACAGGGTTGTCTGTCCAGCAGGCAGCCCAGGGAGAAGGGAAAGATGGGCTTCCTCCTCTCCTCTCCTCTCCTCTCCTCTCCTCTCCTCTCCTCTCCTCTCCTCTCCTCTCCTCTCCTCTCCTCTCCTCTCCTCTCCTCTCCTCTCCTCTCCTCTCCTCTCCTCTCCTCTCCTCTCCTCTCCTCTCCTCTCCTCTCCTCTCCTCTCCTCTCCTCTCCTCTCCTCTCCTCTCCTCTCCTCTCCTCTCCTCTCCTCTCCTCTCCTCTCCTCTCCTCTCCTCTCCTCTCCTCTCCTCTCCTCTCCTCTCCTCTCCTCTCCTCTCCTCTCCTCTCCTCTCCTCTCCTCTCCTCTCCTCTCCTCTCCTCTCCTCTCCTCTCCTCTCCTCTCCTCTCCTCTCCTCTCCTCTCCTCTCCTCTCCTCTCCTCTCCTCTCCTCTCCTCTCCTCTCCTCTCCTCTCCTCTCCTCTCCTCTCCTCTCCTCTCCTCTCCTCTCCTCTCCTCTCCTCTCCTCTCCTCCCCTCCCCTCCCCTCCCCTCCCCTCTCCCCTTCCCTCCCCTCCCCTCCCCTCCCCTCCCCTCCCCTCCCCTCCCCTCTCTCTCCCTCTCCCTCTCCCTCCCCCAGACCAGGGAGGGCTCCCCACAGGAAAATCTCACAGGGAGAGCTGAGGGAGTAAACCCCCAGGTTTGGAAAGCTCCTCTGGAGTGTCCACACCAGTTCCAATCCAGCTTTAGGCTGAGAGGTTTGAACTCTTCTGCTGTGGGTTTTAGTTGTGGCTTGTTGGGGTTTTGGCACTTGAAGGTGTCCAGAGAAGGGCAAGGAGGCTGGGGAGGGGTCTGGAGCACAGCCCTGTGAGGAGAGGCTGAGGGAGCTGGGGTTGCTTAGCCTGGAGAAGAGGAGGCTCAGGGGAGACCTTCTTGCTCTCTGCAACTCCCTGAAGGGAGGCTGGAGCCAGCTGGGGGTTGGGCTCTTCTGCCAGGCACCCAGCACCAGAAGAAGAGGACACAGTCTCAAGCTGTGCCAGGGGAGGTTTAATCTGTATTTTAGGAAGAAATTCTTCCCAGATAGAGAGATTGCCCATGGGAATGTGTGAGGAGCAAAGGCTGAGAGGCCTGGGGCTGAGAGCCTGCAGAAGAGCAGCCCCAGAGCAATGCTCAGCAATGCTCAGCAAGAGCTGCAGGGCCCCTGGGGGGGCAAGAGGCTGGGGCCAGGCTCTGCTGAGTGGTGGCCAGGGCCAGGCCAAGGGGCAGTGGGCAGAGAGTGGAGGCCAGGAGGTTGGAGGGGAAGAGGAGGAGAAAGTTGTTTGTTGGGAGGCTGCTGGAGGCCTGGAGCAGGCTGCCCAGAGAGGTTGTGGAGTGTCCTGGTGTGGAGAGCTTCCAGCCCCCCCTGGATGTGTTCATGGAGGATTTCCTGTGGATGTCTCTGCTCCAGCAAGGAGTTTGGAGTGGGTGAGCTGCAGAGGTCCGTTCCAGCCCCCCCCCATGCTGGGATTCCATGGGCTGGTTTGCATCCCCACTTTGATGCATTCCCAACAGCACCAAAGAGAGCTCTGCAGGAAGAGCTTCTTGCTCCTGCTTCTTTCTTGCTGTTTTCTTCTCCTCCTCCTGAAGCTGTCTGAGCACTTCAAAGGGAAGTGAGCTTCGCTGGCCCATGCTGCCCGAGGAGGAAGCTCAATGCAGAAGGCAAAAGCTGGTGGAAAACCACAGGCCTTGGGCTGGTAGGTGGCCAAGGAGATCTCAGTGCATCCAACAATCAATTTATCTTTGATCTCAACACCCACCTGAAGGAAGAGCTTTCTTTTCCCCCTCTCCCTCTTCTCCCTGTGTGGCTCTGCCTGCTGAAGGATGAGGCCTCTGCTACAGCAGCAGCTCAGAGCACAGAGCCCAGGCTCCTCTTTCACAACCCAACCCTCAGCACATCTCCTGCGCTGCGCCAAAGCCAATGCAGTCCCCAGCAGCAGCTGGGGCATCCCTGGGACTTATCAACCCCTCCACTGGTGGTGTTCCCCCCTCACCTTCCAGAGCTCTCCCTTGCAGCTGGCCACTAACAAAACATGAGCATAGAGCCACAGAACTGTCAGGGCTGGAAGGGAGCTCAAGGCTCAGCCAGTCCCAACCCCCTACCATGGGCAGGGACACCTCACACCACAGCAGGTTGCTCACAGCCACTTCCAGCCTGGCTGCAAACACCTCCAGGCAGGAGGCTTCCACCACCTCCCTGGGCAGCCTGGGCCAGGCTCTCACCACCCTCCTGGCCAACAACTTCTTCCTCACAGCCAATCTCAATCTCCCCACTTCTACTTCTGCTCCATCCCCCCCACTCCTATCCCTCCCTCACCCCCTCCCAAGTCCCTCCCCAGCTTTCCTGCAGCCCCCTGCAGGTCCTGGAAGGCCACCAGAAGGTCTCCTGGGAGCCTTCTCCTGTGCAGCCTGCACAAGCCCAACTCTCTCAGGCTGTCTGCAGAGCAGAGCAGCTCCAGCCCTCTGCTCCTCCTCCTGGCCCTGTTCTGGGACACCTTCCAGCCCCTCCAGAGCCTTCCTGGCACAGAGGCTCCAGAGCTGGCCCCAGAGCTGCAGCTGTGGTCTCAGCAGAGTGGAGCAGAGGGGCAGAATCCCCTCCCTTGCCCTGCTGGCCACACTTCTCTTGCTGCAGCCCAGGATGGGATTGGTTTGGTTGGGTTGAAATAAAGGCATGAGGACAAGCAGCTTAAGAGCTCTGCTTTTGACCCTTTCTGTGCCATTCAGAGGACTTCAAAAGAACACAGCAGGTGTAAATGATGCTGTTAGCAACAGCCACAGGCTGCAAGCCTCAGAGAGCTGTTGGCTTTCTGTTGTCCTGCCACTGGGTTTGTCAAGGAGTAGAGGAGGCCTCTTCCTTCTGCTGCTGCTGCTGCTGCTGGGGTGTGGTAAATGCCTTCAACCACCATCCAAAGAGAGGTGGAGAGGCTGGAGGGGTGGAAGGGCTTCTGGAACAGCAGCTGTTAAAGAATCCCAGCATGGTGAGGGTTGGAAAGGACCTCTGGAGCTCATCCAGTTCAAGCCCCTGCTGCAGCAGGGCAACCACAGCAGCTTGCCCAGGGGCACAGTGCCCAGGGGGGGTTGGGAGCTCTTCACACCAGGATACTCCACAACCTCTCTGGGCAGCCTGCTAAATGACATCAAGAGGTCTCTCCCAACCTAATGCCCTGGGT
Source organism: Melanerpes formicivorus (assembly GCF_026170545.1). NCBI lineage: Eukaryota > Metazoa > Chordata > Aves > Piciformes > Picidae > Melanerpes > Melanerpes formicivorus. The sequence continues at coordinate 81,897 of NW_027142627.1, read as the reverse complement.
TTAAGCTGAGACTCCAAAGGTCCCTCTGCAGAGCTCTCCTGCCCTCTAACAGCTCAACTCCTGCCCCCAGCTTGCTGTCATCTGCATATTTACTGCTGATGCCCTCATCCAGATCATCAATGAAGATATTGAACAGGCTGGGGCACACCACTGATTCCTGGGGCACACCACTGGTGCCTGGCTGCCAGCTGGCTGTGGCACCATTCACCACCACTCTCTGGGCTCAGCCTCCAGCCAGTTCCTAACCCAGCTCAGAGTGCTGCAGTCCTAAGAGGCCTGAAAGCTGCCAGAGCTGGGGCCCAGCACTGCTCCCTGGGGCACACCACTGGTGCCTGGCTGCCAGCTGGCTGTGGCACCATTCACCACCACTCTCTGGGCTCAGCCCTTCAGCCAGTTCCTCACTGAGGATCCCAGAACTGGGCACAGGACTCAAGGGGTGGCCTCAGCAGTGCTGAGCACCGGGGCACAATGAGCTGGTCTGTGGGCAGAGCACCTGCAAGCCTGGCTTGCTCCTGGCATTCCATGCTGGCCTTATTGCTATTCCTTGCAGCCCAGGCAGGGCAGAGCTGCTGGAGCTGGCAGGCAGGCTGAGGCTCTCCACTTTCTAAAGACAGTGCAGGTTAGCAGAGGTCCCTGTGAGGCTGGGTAATGAAACACAGAACCTTTCACCCCCAGCCAAAGCTTCTGTAAATTGCAAACTGGGATTAAAATGGTAGCAGGGGCCCCAGGGCTGTGTTCCTGGTGGTGTGAGACAGGAGGTGAGATTTGCTCTGAGCTGAACTGAAAACAACACAGCCAAGGAAATGAGGGCTGGGGGGGGGCAAAGGGGCAAGGCTAATGAAACTGAGGGGTGACCACGCTGCCCAAATTAAACCCAGGGCAGTTGGTCTGCAGAGAGCTTCCCCAGCCCTGCCTGGGTTTATTCCTCTCTTGTTTGGGGGTTTTATTTCTCTCCCATCCTCATTTCATAAAGCAGTGGTTTGGTATCTGGAAGAATCTCAGCCCTGGAGAAGCCTTAGGGGAGCAGGGAGGGGAGGGGGGAGAAGGAGGGGGAGCAGAGGAGGAGCAGATCAGAACGTGTTTGTCAGTGTAAAAATGGCACAGGGCACAGCAAAGAGACAGGGAGAAGCAGATCACAGAGGGGGAAATGAGACTGAGAAACAGCCAAGGTGTCAAAGCAGGTTTGGGGCTGCTGGAGCCGAGTGGAAGTGAAAGCATCATGGAGAACTGCGAGGCAGATTAGGGCTGTCAGGGAGAGTTAGGCTGTCTGAGGGCTGCAAACCCTCACAGCCCTGCAGAGGCTGCAGTGGGCAGCAGGGAGAGGAGGCTGCCTGTGGCTGCTGGAGGTGCTGGAGGCCCTGGGGAGGTGCCCAGCTTTGGAAGACCCTTGTGCAGCACCTCTCTGGTGTGAGCTGGGCTGGACTCTATGCTCCTGCTCTGGCAGGGGGGGGTTGGACTGAAAGATCTCCAGAGGTCACTTCCAAGCCCTAACCTCCTCTGAGCCAGCACTGGGAATGGAATGGGATGGAATGGAATGGAATGGAATGGAATGGAATGGAATGGAATGGAATGGAATGGATTAGGATAGAATAGAGTAGGATAGAATAGAGTAGGATAGAGTAGTATAGAATAGGATAGAGTAGTGTAGAATAGAATAGAATAGAATAGAATAGAATAGAATAGAATAGAATAGAATAGAATAGAATAGAATAGAATAGAATAGAATAGACCAGGTTGGAAGAGACATCAGAGCTCATCAAGTCCAACCTCTCACCCAGCACCATCTGATCAACTAAACCATGGCTCCAAGGGCCTCATCCAGGCTCTTCTTAAACCCCTCCAGCGATGGGGACTCCACCACCTCCCTGGGCAGCACATCCCAAGGGCCAATTCCTCTTGCTGGGAAGAACTTTCTCCTCACCTCCAGCCTCAACCTCCCCTGGCACAGCTTCAGACTGTGTCCTCTTGTTCTGCTGCTGGGTGCCTGGCATAAAAGCCCAACCCCCAGCTGGCTCCAAGCTCCCTTCAGGCAGTTGCAGAGAGCAAGAAGGTCTCGCCTGAGCCTCCTCTTCTCCAGGCTAAGCAACCCCAGCTCCCTCAGCCTCTCCTCACAGGGCTGTGCCCCAGACCCCTCCCCAGCCTCCTTGCTCTTCTCTGCACACCTTCAAGTCTCTCAATCTCCTTCTTGACCTGAGGAGCCCAGAACTGGACACAGGACTCCAGGGGTGGCCTCAGCAGTGCTGAGCACAGGGCACAAGGACTTCCCTGCTCCTGCTGGCCACACTCTGCCTGCTGCAGGCCAGGCTGCCCTTGGCCTTATTGGCTGCCTGGGCACACTGCTGGCTCATGTTTAGGCAGCTGTCAATCAGCACCCCCAGGTCCCTCTCTGCCTGGCTGCTCTCAGCCACTCTGCCCCCAGCCTGTAGCACTGCCTGGGGTTGCTGTGGCCAATGTGCAGCCCCTGGCACTTGGATGTGTTCAATCTCCTGTCCTTGGCCTCTGCCCATCTGTGCAGCCTGGCCAGGTCCCTCTGCAGAGCTCTGCTGTCCTCTAACAGCTCAACTCCTGCCCCCAGCTTGGTGTCATCTGCAAATTCCCTGCTGATGGACTCAATCCTCTCCTCCAGATCATCAGTCAAGGTATGGAACAGGCTGGGGCCCAGCACTGCTCCCTGGGGCACACCACTGGTGCCTGGCTGCCAGCTGGCTGTGGCACCATTCACCACCACTCTCTGGGCTCAGCCCCCAGCCAGTTCCTAACCCAGCTCAGAGAGCTGCAGTCCTGAAAGCTGCCAGAGCTGTGGGCACACAGCACTCAGCAGGGACCTTTCAGGTGCTGGTTTTGCAGTGGAAGCAAAAGGAGAAAGAGCCAGCAGGGTACTGTGTGCAGCCCTTAATGCCCTGGAAAGCAGCTTCCAAGGGATGAGGACAAGGCTGCTGAGGCAGCAGTTCAGCAAATGAGAGGTCAGACCCCTGAATATTCCAAATGTCCCAGGTTTGGGGGGGGGGGGGGGAGAAAGGGGGTCAGGGGGTCAGGGAGCAATTGGATGCAGGGCAGGGACCTTGGAAGCAGCTGCAGCAGGGTTGAGGCCAGCAGAGCTGCTCCTGCCAAGGTGTTTGGCCTCTTGTGGATCAATTTGATGCATTTTCACAGTATCACCAAGGTTGGAAGAGACCTCAAAGATCATCAAGTCCAACCTGGCACCACAGACCTCATGACTAGACCATGGCTCCAAGTGCCACATCCAGTCCCCTCTTGAACACCTCCAGGGATGGGGACTCCACCACCTCCCTGGGCAGCACATTCCCATGGCCAATTCCTCTGGCTGGGAAGAACTTTCTCCTCACCTCCAGCCTGAACCAGCTCATGGAATCCCAGCATGGGGGGGGCTGGAAGGGACCCCTGGAGCTCACCCACTCCAAACTCCTTGCTAGAGCAGATTCATCCACAGGAAATGCCCCATGAACACATCCGGGGGAGGGTTGGAAGCTCTCCACACCAGGACACTCCACAACCTCTCTGGGCAGCCTGCTCCAGGCCTCCAGCACCCTCACAGCAAACAGTTTTCTCCTCCTCTCCCCCTCCAACCTCCTGGGCTCCACTCTCTGCCCCTTGCTGCCCCTTGGCCTGGCCCTGGGCACCACTCAGCAGAGTCTGGCCCCAGCCTCTTGCCCCCCAGGGGCCCTTTAGCTCTTGCTGAGCATTGCTGAGCATTGCTCTGGGGCTGCTCTTCTGCAGGCTCTCAGCCTTTGCTCCTCACACATTCCCATGGGCAATCTCTCTATCTAGGAAGAATTTCTTCCTAAGATCCAGCTTAAACTTCCCCTGGCACAGCTTGAGACTGTGTCCTCTTGTTCTGCTGCTGGGTGCCTGCCTGGGAGAAGAGCCCAACCCCCAGCTGGCTCCAACCTCCCTTCAGGGAGTTGCAGAGAGCAAGAAGGTCTCCCCTGAGCCTCCTCTTCTCCAGGCTAAGCAACCCCAGCTCCCTCAGCCTCTCCTCCCAGGGCTGTGCTCCAGACCCCTCCCCAGCCTCCTTGCCCTTCTCTGCACACCTTCAAGTCTCTCAATCTCCTTCTTGACCTGAGGAGCCCAGAGCTGGACACAGGACTCCAGGGGTGGCCTCAGCAGTGCTGAGCACAGGGCACAAGGACTTCCCTGCTCCTGCTGGCCACACTCTGCCTGCTGCAGGCCAGGATGCCCTTGGCCTTCTTGGCCCCCTGGGCACACTGCTGGCTCCTCTTCAGCTGCTCTTCACCACTCCCCCCAGGTCCCTCTCTGCCTGGCTGCTCTCAGCCACTCTGCCCCCAGCCTGTTTTCTCTGCACATTTCTGCTGCTGGAGCTTTTTTTTTTTTGGGGGTGGGGGGTGGGGGGTAAGAAAAAACCCAAAATCACAGTAATAAAGCAAAATTAAACCAAATGAGGGAGTGGTAGGAGGGAGGAAAAGTTTCCTCTGTGCTTTAAATGAAAATAAATCCAGAGCAGAGGAGGCCCTTTTGTAAGGTCTGCTGAGTTAATGGATTCATAATGACTTTTAAAGCTTCACTTGGGCAAGAAATACTGTTCAGTTCATAATTGCATATAAATATCCTTGCTCATAATCCAGGACAGCCCTAGCCAAGGAAAAAAAAAGGGGGGGGGGAAATGAATGAATAGAAAAAGGAAATCTCCTGGCTTAATTATAAATCTTTTTATTAGCTGGAAGCCTGCTGGATGGAAGGGAGGAAAAAATAAAGGCCACCCTTTGGGTTTTATTCAGGAGGGAAAGAAGCAAGGGGAGCAGGGGGGGGAAAGAGGAAGGGGGGAGGAAGTGTCTAGGAAGTGTCTAGGCTGCTTGAGAGCAGCCCTGGAGGAAAGGCCTTGGGGGTGCTGGGGGAGGAGAAGCTCAGCAGGAGCCAGCAGGGAGCACTTGCAGCCCAGAGAGCCAAGCAGAGCCTGGGCTGCAGCAAGAGAAGTGTGGCCAGCAGGGCCAGGGAGGGGATTCTGCCCCTCTGCTCCACTCTGCTGAGACCACAGCTGCAGCTCTGGGGCCAGCTCTGGAGCCTCTGTGCCAGGAAGGCTCTGGAGGGGCTGGAAGGTGTCCAGAGCAGGGCCAGGAGGAGGAGCAGAGGGCTGGAGCTGCTCTGCTCTGCAGACAGCCTGAGAGAGTTGGGCTTGTGCAGGCTGCAGAGGAGAAGGCTCCCAGGATACCTTCTGGTCGCCTTCCAGGATCTGCAGGGGGCTGCAAGCAAGCTGGGGAGGGACTTTGGAGGGTGTGAGGGAGGGATAGGACTGAGGAAATGGAGCAGAAGTAGAAATGGGGAGATTGAGATTGGCTGTGAGGAAGAAGTTGTTGCCCAGGAGAGCCTGGCAGAGGTTGCCCAGGGAGGTGGTGGAAGCCTCCTGCCTGGAGCTGTTTAACTGGATGATCCCAGGACACCTTCTGGTGGCCTTCCAGGATCTTCTGGGGGCTCCAAGATAGCTGGGGAGGGACTTCTGAGGGTGTCAGGGAGGGATAGGTCCTGGGGGGGGGGGGGTGGGGGGGGGGGTGAAACAAACAAGAGCTGGGGAGGTTCAGATTGGTTCTACCCCGAAATTGGCTCTTGGGATGTGCTGCCCAGGGGGGTGGTGGAGTCCCTGGTGCTGGAGGCGTTCAGGAAAGGCTTGGATGTGGCACTTGGAGCCATGGTTTAGTTGTCAGGAGGTGTCAGGGCTTAGGCAGTAGGTTGGCCTTGATGATCCCTGAGGTCTTTTCCAACCTGCTTGATCCTCTGATTCTGTGATCATTTGGCTGCCGACATCTCCTGAGCTGTGTCTGAGGCGAAATGCAGCTGCAAGCCGAGGGGCTGGGAGTCAGTTCAGCTCCACGAACATGGAAAAGCCTCTCCTGGTGTGGCCACCCCCGGGGCTCCTGGGGAGGATTTAACAGGCCAGGATGGCTGGGCAAAGAATTTCCCTCTTGCTTGTGCCTGGTGTGCTGAGAGCTGTGATGTTAATTCCTTCCTCCTCAGGGCAAGCAAGGAATGTCTGATCCATGGGAGCTCAAGTGCTGGCCAGACCCTCCCTGCCTCCTCTCTGGCTTGCTGGAGGTGGAAGGGGAAGGAGGAGAAAGGGAATTAAAGCCGAACCAAGCAGGACCAGGACCAAGCAGTTGCTGTTTGGGTTTGGTTTCTTCTCCTTCATGGTTGGAAAAGGAAATAAGGGAGGGGGGAAGGAAATAGAATCTCTTCTCCCACCATTCCCTCCACATCTTGGAGTTAAATCCAGAACTGTGAGAGAAACATTTTGACCCAGACATCTCTCTTGGTTTTTTTTACCCCCTCTATTTCCCCCTCCCTCTCTTTTTTCCCCTCCTCTCTTTTTTTCTCTCTCCTTTTTTCCTCTCTCATTTATTTTCCTCTCTTTTATTTTCTCTCCTTTTTTCCTTCTCTCTCTTTTTTCCTCCTCTTTTTTCCCTCCTCTTTTTTCCTCTTCTTTTCCACCTCTTTTTTTGTCCTCTTTTTTCCCTCCTCTTTTTTCCTCTTCTTTTCCACCTCTTTTTTTGTCCTCTTTTTTCCCTCCTCTTTTTTCCTCTTCTTTTCCACCTCTTTTTTTGTCCTCTTTTTTCCCCTCTTTTTTTCCCTCTTTTATCCTTCCTCTTTTTTCCTCCTTTTTTTTTCTCCTCTTCTTTCCTCCTCTTTCTTTCCCTTCTGTTTTTTCCTCCTCTTTTTTTCTCCTCTTTTTTTCCTCCTCTTTTTTTTCCACCTCTTTTTTCCCTCCTCTTTTTTTTCTCATTTTTTTTCCTCCTCTTTTTTCCTCCTCTTTTTTCCTTCTCTTTTTTCCCTCCTCTTTTTCCATCCTTTTTTTTCTCCTCTTTTTTCTCCTCTTTTTTCCCTCCTCTTTTTTTCCCTCCTCTTTTTTCCACCTCTTTTTTTTCTCCTATTTTTTCCTCCTCTTTTTTCCTCCTCTTTTTTCCTCCTCTTTTTTCCTCCTCTTTGTTTCCTCCTCTTTTTTCCTCCTCTTTTTTTTCCTCCTCTTTATTTCCTCCTCTTTTTTCCCTCCTCTTTTTTCCTCCTCTTTTTTTCCTCCTCTTTTTTTCCTTCTCTTTTTTCCCTCCTCTTTTTTCCTCCTCTTTTTTTCCTTCTCTTTTTTCCCTCCTCTTTTTTCCTCCTCTTTTTTTCCTTCTCTTTTTTCCTCCTCTTTTTTTCCCTCCTCTTTTTTCCTTCTCTTTTTTCCTCCTCTTTTTTTCCCTCCTCTTTTTTCCACCTCTTTTTTTTTCTCCCTCCTCTTTTTTCCACCTCTTTTTTTTTCTCCTATTTTTTTCTCCTCTTTTTTTCCTCCTATTTTTTTCCTCCTCTTTTTTTCCTCCTCTTTTTTCCTCCTCTTTTTCTTTCCTCCTCTTTGTTTCCTCCTCTTTTTTCCTATTTTTTTCTCCTCTTTTTTTCTCCTCTTTTTTCCTCCTCTTTTTTCTCCTCTTTTTTCCTCCTCTTTTTTCCCTCCTCTTTTTTCCTCCTCTTTTTTCCTCCTCTTTTTTTCCTCCTCTTTTTTTTCCTCCTCTTTTTTTCCACCTCTTTTTTTCATCCTCTTTTTTCCCTCTTTTTTTCCTTCTCTTTTTTCCTCCTCTTTTTCCCTCTTCTTTTTTTCCTCCTCTTTTTTCCCTCCTCTTTTCCCCTTCCTTTTATTCCTCCTCTTTTTTCCTCCTCTTTTTTTCCTCTCTTTTTTCCTCCTCTTTCTCTATTCCCCCCCCATCCTTCCCCCCCCCCCCCCCCCCCCCCCCCCCCCTTTTTGCTCTTTCTCTGCACTCAAAAGCCTCCAAAGTGGCAGCATGTTTCCATGCAGGCAAGATGTGCAGAGCATCTAAACAGCACAATGTCAGTGTGGGAGAGCAAATTCCCACTGAGGGCCCTGCAGGTCAAAGCCAGCTAATGCCTGCTGCCCTCCCTGGCACTGCCGAGCCTGAGAGGTGCTGATAAGGCTCCAGAAACTCTGTCTATTAAATCTTGTCTGCTCCATGGGCAGCACAGCCATGGAAGGACTTCCTGCCAGTGTGGGTTTGGGGATGATCTCTTGGTGAGCAGCTCTGGGGGAAAGGACCTAAGAGTCCTGGCGGACAGCAGGATGCCCAGGAGGCAGCAGTGTGCCCTGGTGCAGATCCATCACCTGGGAGACAGGTGGCTTGCCCTGGGTGGGGGCAGAAATGAGTGGTCCTGGTCCTGACAGAGGGCAGGACTGAGAAATCAGAGTCATTAGGGACAGGGAAGAAGGGACCTGGAGATGTCAAGAGGAGATTGGATGTGGCACTTGGTGCCATGGTCTAGTCATGGGGTCTGTGTTGATAGGTTGGACTCGATGATCCTCGAGGTCTCTTCCAACCTTAATTACTGTGATACTGTGATGTCCAGGGGCTGGCAGGATTAGAACTGGGTACAGGTGCCAAGGTGAGGACAGACTGCTCTGAGAATCATAGAGTTACAGAATCACAGCATCACAGAGTGCTCTGGATTGGAAGGGACCTCCAAAAGTCATCCAGTCCTACCCCCTCTGCAGTCAGCAGGGACATCCTCAACTAGATCAGGCTGCCCAGAGCCAAAATGTGCCCAGGTGGGCAAGAAGGCCAAGGGCAGCCTGGGGTACATTAGAAGGGCTGTGGGGAGCGGGTCAGAGAGGTTCTCCTGCTCCTCTGCTCTGCCCTGCTGAGGCCACATCTGGACTGTTGTGTCCAGCTCTGGGCCCCTCAGCTCCAGCAGGACCTCAGGGAAGTGCCTGAGAGAGGCCAGGCCAGAGGCACAGAGCTGCTGCAGGCAGTGGAACATCTCCTGTGAGCACAGCTGAGGCAGCTGGGGCTGGGAGCTGGGAGCAGAGCAGCCTGAGGGCTGCCCTCAGTGCTGGGGATAAAGCTGTGCAGGGCTGGAGCCAGGCTCTGCTCAGGGGTGGCCAAGCACAGCACAAGGGGCACTAGGGGCAAGCTGGAGCTGAGGAGCTGCCAGGGGAACAGGAGGGGAAACTTTGTCTCTGTGAGGCTGCCAGAGCCTGGGGCAGGCTGCCCAGAGAGGTTGTGGAGTCTCCTCTGGAGCCTTTCCAACCCCCCTGGATGTGTTCTGTGAGCCCTGCCCTGGGTGCCCTGCTCTGGCAGTGCTTGGGCTGGGGGAGATCCAGAGGTCCCTTCCTACTCCTCCCATTCTGTGATTCTGGGGTGACTTTGCTGCCTTCCTCCCCAACCCCCTTGGGCAGCCATCCTCAAGCAGAAGGGTCCTGCTTGTGCACAGGAGCTGCTGGTGTCCAGGCTCTTGGGTTCATCCTTGCTCTGTGTATTGGCTCTGTGTGACACTGGTAGCTCTTGTCTGGCCACATCCTGCGCTGCTGGGACTTTGCTCTGGGGCTTGTCCTCATGGAGAGCTCAGCTCTGCCTCTCCTCCCTGCTGTCAGGGCTGTGAGGTGAGGGCTGGATCCCCCCTGGGCTCCCCTGGCAAGTGGCCACAGTGAGCAGCTGATGTTTCACCACTGTGAGGCAGGAGGGGTTTTCAGGCTGGGGTTTAGCATCAGGGAGGCACTCAGGCTGGAAAAGACCTCTGAGACCAGCAAGCCCAAACTTCAGGCTGGAAAGCACCCCTAAGATCACCCAGGCCTACCATCAGCCCAGCCCCACCACGCTGAGGGACACAGTTCAGCACCACATGAAGGTTGGACTTGATCCCCAAGGTCTTCTCCAACCAAACCAATTCTGTGATAGTTCTTTGTCCCCCAAGTGCCATGGCCACAGGGTTCTGGAACACCTCCAGGCATGGGGACTCCACCACCTCCCTGGGCAGCTTCTGCCAGACCCTGACCACTCTGGAAGCAAAGAAATTGTTCCTCAGCTCCAACCTAAGCCTCCCCTGGCACAATTTCAGGCCATTGCCTCTCCTTCTATCACCTGAGGCTAAGGAGCAGAGCCCAACCCCCCCCTGGCTCCAGCCTCCTTGCAGGGAGCTGCAGAGAGCAAGGAGCTCTTCCCTCAGCCTTTTCTTCTCTGGCACTGCCAGGGCACCACCAAACCAGGGCACCACCAAACCAGGTCCCTCAGCACCACATCTCCACACCTCCAGGGATGGAGACTGCCCTGGGCAGCCTGGGCCAGGCCAAGAAAACTCTCAAGGGGAAGAAATTGTTCCTCATATCCAACCTAAACCTTCCCCTAGGGCAACCTGAGGCCATTTCCTCTTGTCCTTGGGAGCAGAGCCCAAGCCCCACTTGGTTCCAACCTCCTCTCAGGGAGCTGCAGAGAGCAAGGAGGTCTCCCTCAGCCTCCTCTCCTCCAGCCTCACCACCCCCAGCTCTCTCTGCTCCTCCCCAGCCCTCTTCCCCAGCCCCTTCCCCAGCTCTGTTGCCCTTCTCGTGGCTGTGGAGCTGCTGCCTCTCATTGTGCCTTGCAAGGACCCTCCTGTGCCCACAGCCTTCCCAGGCCCTCTTTCTTCACCCCACTGCTGCTGCTGCTCAGCATTTCCATCACCTTGAAAGGTGATTTCTGTTGGTGCTCTTTCCCCCATCCTCTGAATGATTTTCTTCTCACAGCCTCAGGGCTACCTGAGCCGGTGACGAATGTCTCCTTCTCCCCTGGATTGCAGCAGAAGTGCTTCCAGCTCTGACCCAAGCCCTGCTGCTAAAGGCTGCCTCATTAGCCACCTTCACACCAGCTTGCTCAGCAAGGCAGGCAGCAGAGAGGTCAGGCTGGGGGAAGCTGCTGGAGTGGGGCTTAGGTAGGAAGCTGCTGGAGCCTCTTAGATGAGAGGCCCCCGGGACTCATTATCTGCTGCTGAGGTTGCAGGGCTTGGATTGGCTGATGGAATCCACCTTGCAATCCACCAGCCTGGGCCCTGCTTTGCCTGCTGCAGCTCCTCAGGACCCTGGGGGGGCCCTGGGAGCAGAAGGGTTGGTGGCCACAGGGAAGTCGTGGGTTTGGGGTGAGGGAGGTGAAGAGTGACTTCTATTCCATGGATCCGAGTTAGGAGCTGGGCAGAGATGTGCAGGGCAGAGATTCATGGAATCAAAGCTTGGTAAGGGTTGGGAGGGACCTCTGGACATCACTGAGTGCAAGACCCCTGCCCAAGCAGGGTCACCTAGGAATGCCTGCAGACAGCTCCTGAAAGCCTCCAGAGAAGACTCCAGCACCTCCCTGGGCAGCCTGCTCCAATCCCTGACCACTCTGGCAGCACAGAAACTGTTCCTCATCTCCAACCCAACCCAAGTTCAGGCCAGTTCCTCTCCTCCTCTCACCTGAGGCTGGGCAGCAGAGCCCAACCCCCACCTGGCTCCAGCCTCCTTGCAGGGAGCTGCAGAGAGCAAGGAGGTCTCCCTCAGCCTCCTCTCCTCCAGCCTCACCACCCCCAGCTCCCTCAGCTGCTCCTCCCCAGCCCTCTTCTCCAGACCCTTCCCCAGCTTCCTTGCCCTTCCCTGGCCCTGCTGCAGCCTCTCAGTGTCTCTCTTGCAAGACCACAGCCAGGCTCTGGTGCTGCTCACATCCCTCAGGTCCTCAGGAAGTTTGACTTCCTCGGACTACAGGTCCCTTCCAACCCCAACATTCTGTCCTCCTGTGACCCCCACCTGGCTGCAACCTCCTCTCAGGGAGCTGCAGAGAGCAAGGAGGTCTCCCTCAGCCTCCTCTGCTCCAGGCTGAACACCCCCAGAAAGAAGCAGGAGGCAGGGCAGCCAGAGGGACACCTTCCATCTGTCACCTGAGTCCTGCCTGGGGGTCTGGGCAGAGCATCTGGATCCTGAGCATCTGGATCCTGAGCATCCAGCCCATGGAAGCAGTAAAGCCAGGGATGAGAGCAGCTCTGTGACACCAGCAGTGGGTCAGGCAGGGAGGGGAGATGGGAATGAGCAGCATGGGGGCATGGCAGACATCTGCTGGCACACTGATCCCCCCTGCAATCTGCCAGTCCCCTAATCCCCACATGCCAGTGAGCTGCTGTGGCCTCCAGCCCCAAGGCTTCCCCTGGGAGCAATCTGCCCTCCCGGGCTGGGATGGCTGCCTGGCTCCTGCCTCCTCTGCAGCAGGCTGAGGGAGGCAGCTCCTGGGCATGGCACAGCCCAAAGTAGCCACTGGCCTGGCTGCTCAGACCTTCCCCACCTGCCTGATGGAGGCATGGACAAGCTCCAGATGCCACAGCTGGGTGGCTGAGTCCATCTGCCAGAGCCCAGGGAAGCTTTCCAGCAGGACCTGGGCAGGGCAGAGCCCTGGACCAAGGCTCCTTGGGTGAAGCTCAGCAAGGCCAAGGGCCAGGGCCTGCCCCTGGCTCCCAGCAGCCCCATGGGGAGCTCCAGACCTGGGGAGGGGTGGTTGGAAAGCTGCAGCCTGGAGAGGGCCCTGGGGGGAGTCCCAGGAGGGCTCTGTGCAGGAGTCACAGTCATCCTTTTATCCCTCCCAGCTTCTACTCTCCCTCTGCCATCCCCTTTTGCAGCTTGGTGCTTCTCTGGCTGTGCTCCAAGCTGCCTCCATCACCCAGCAGGCTCCAGAGCAATCCCTTAGCCTCCCTCAGCTCTGGTTTGTGTTCTAAAGCCTGGTAACTGCTCTTTGGTCTCTGGTAGGTTATCATTACCCATGACCTGGGAGAGGGCACTGAGGCTGCCTCAGGCTGCAGGTGGCACCGAGCTGGGTGGCTGAGTCCATCTGCCAGAGCCCAGGGAAGCTTTCCAGCAGGACCTGGGCAGGGCAGAGCCATGGACCAAGGCTCCTTGGGTGAAGCTCAGCAAGGCCAAGGGCCAGGGCCTGCCCCTGGCTCCCAGCAGCCCCATGGGGAGCTCCAGACCTGGGGAGGGGTGGTTAGAAAGCTGCAGCCTGGAGAGGGCCCTGGGGGGGTTGGGTGTCAGTCACTGCCCATGAGGCAGCAGTGCCCAGGGGCCAAGCAGGGCAATGGCCTCCTGGCTTGGGTCAGAAGCAGGGTGGGCAGCAGGGCCAGGAGGTGAGCATCCCCCTGTGCTCAGCACTGGGGAGGCCACAGCTCAGTGCTGTGCTCAGCCCTGGGCCCTCCCTGCAGGAAGGCCACGGAGGGGCTGGAGCCTGTGCAGAGCAGGGCAGCCAGGCTGGAGAAGGGCCTGGAGCCCCTGGGCTAGAGGAGGGCTGAGGGAGCTGGGGGGGTTGAGGCTGGAGCAGAGGAGGCTGAGGGAGAGCTCCTTGCTCTCTGCAGCTCCCTGCAGGGAGGTTGGGGCGAGGAGGGGGCAGCCTCTGCTCCTTGGTGCCAAGGGCCAGGAGCAGAGGCAATGGTTGCAAGCTGCAGCAGGGGAGGCTGAGGCTGGCTCTCAGGAAACCTTTCTGCCCTGGGAGGGTTCCCAAAGTTTGGAAGTGGCTGCCCAGGGCAGTGCTGGAGTCTCCCTCCCTGGGGGTGGTGCTGAGGGGCAGGGTTTGGTGCTGAGCCTGCAGTGCTGGGGGGTTTGCAGGGCTGTGCCAGCTGGCTGTGTGATCCTGTGAGACTGCTCTGTGGCTGCTGCAGAGCACTTTCCATCTTCTGGCTCTTCAGCCACTATCTCCTGAGGTTCTGAAGCATTTCCATGCTCAAAGCCACACTCTGTGGCTTGCTGAGCTTCCTCAAGGCAGTCCTTGGAAGCCAGCAAGAGCAGCAGAGGCTGAGGCAGCAGTGCTCAGTGGTGGCCTGGTTACCCTGGCACTTCCCACTTCTGGAGGCAGTGAGAGAGCTTCTGGGAAGAGGGAAAAGCCCTCAAGTGTCAAAGCCCTCAAATGTCTTCTCCCTGCAAGCTGGTGGGATGCAAAAGGTGCTGAGCTGCCACCCAGCATCTCCTCAGCACCTTGTCAGGGGCTGAGAGCCCAGAGCCAGCTGAGCTGCTAAGGCTTCTCCTAGCACACACTTCTCACCTCCCTCCCTGCTTTGCTGGCTGTGGGGTTGCTCTGCTTTATTCCTCCTTGAGATTTTCTCCCCCTCTCTCTGACTTTGCAGAGCTTCAGGAGGTGCTTGAGATGAGCCAGCAGTGGTCCCTGGCAGCCCATATACCAACCCTGTGCTGGGCTGCAGCCAGAGCAGGGAGAGCAGCAGCACAGGGAGGGGATTCTGCCCCTCTGCTCTGCTCTGCTCAGCCCCCACCTGCAGCACTGCCTCCAGCTCTGGGGCCCCCAGCACAAGAAGGGCCTGGAGCTGCTGGAGAGGCTCCAGAGGAGGCCACAGAGATGAGCAGAGGGCTGAGAACCTCCCCTGTGGGGCCAGGCTGGGAGAGCTGGGGCTGTGCAGCCTGGAGAAGAGAAGGCTGCAGGGAGACCTCAGAGCAGCCTTGCAGTAGCTGAAGGGCTCCAGGAGAGCTGGGGAGGGACTCTGGACAAGGGCTGGGAGTGCCAGGCTGAGGAACAATGGCTTTGAGCTGGGAGAGAGGAGATTGAGACTGGAGATGAGGAAGGAATTGTTGAGGGTGAGGCTGGGGAGACTCTGGCCCAGGCTGCCCAGGGAGGCTGTGGCTGTCCCCTGCCTGGAGGTGTTCAAGGCCAGGCTGGATGAGGCCCTGAGTAACCTGGGCTGGTGGGAGTTGACCCCTCCCCAGCCTCCTTGCCCTTCTCTGCACACCTTCAAGTCTCTCAATCTCCTTCTTGACCTCAGGAGCCCAGAACTGGACACAGGACTCCAGGGGTGGCCTCAGCAGTGCTGAGCACAGGGCACAAGGACTTCCCTGCTCCTGCTGGCCACACTCTGCCTGCTGCAGGCCAGGATGCCCTTGGCCCTCTTGGCCACCTGGGCACACTGCTGACTCCTGTTCAGCTGCTCTCCACCACTCCCCCCAGCTCCTTCTCTGCCTGGCTGCTCTCAGCCACTCTGCCCCCAGCCTGTAGCTCTGCCTGGGGTTGCTGTGGCCAAAGTGCAGCCCCTGGCACTTGGACTTGTTCAATGCCATCCTGTTGGCCTCTGCCCATCTGTGCAGCCTGGCCAGGTCCCTCTGCAGAGCTCTCCTAGCCTCTAACAGCTCAACTCCTGCCCCCAGCTTGCTGTCCTCTGCACATCCCCTGCTGATGGACTCCATCCCCTCCTCCAGAGGCTCCTTCCAGCTCCATCCTCAGCCTCCCTGCGCTGTTTGGGTTCCCCTTGCCTGGGTTCAGCCAGCCAGCCTCATCACTTATTCATTTCCAAAGTGGTACATTTCAAAGCTGTCATAATGCTGAAGTCATGTTCACTTTAGTTACTCTGCATAATTAATTGCCAAGTAATAATTTGTACATCGTGAGAGTTTCATTCCAACATGAAAGGGGAAGAGGCTGGGAGCTGGAACAGCCTCAGGCAAGAGCAAGGGAGGAAGGAGGCTTACAGACAGGCTGGCAATGAGGGGAATCTCAATCCAGCCTGGCTGGCCACAGGCTTTTTGGGGGAGGATCTCCTTCTCCACCTTCTTCTGGGCCTGGAGACAGCTCCTTGCTGTGGTCAGCAGCACCATGGGCAGGAGGAGTGAAGTTCACCTTTCCCAGCCCTTCTCTTGCACCTCCCTGGCAGGGTTGGTTTGCCCTGGTGCTGAGCCTTGCAGAGGATGGTTTGGTCCCCACTTAAGGGTGATGGGGACAGAGGGGCTGCAAAGTGCCCAGCAGGAAAGGCCCTGGGGGGGCTGGGTGGCAGCAGCTGGAGAGGAGCCAGGGGGTGCCCAGCTGGGCAGGAAGGCCACCAGCAGCCTGGCCTGGAGCAGCAATGGTGTGGGCAGCAGGAGCAGGGCAGGGATTGTGGCAGGACTGGCTGGGTTTTTTCCCTCCTTTTGCTTATTTTTCCTTCTTTTCTGTCTTTTAGAGAGGAGTCTTCCTCCAACCACTGCTGGCTTGCACATTGCCAGGGCCTTCTGTGCCCATGGCTCTGCACAGCTCTGCTCAGCTTCTGCTGTTGCAAGCAGCATGGAGGGGACTTGGTTTCCCCTTCCCTGAGATTTCTTTTCACACCTGACCAGCTTGGAGCCATGGCTGAGAGCAGTGGGGTGAGGGTCAGCAAGGCCAAGGGCTGGGTCCTGCCCTTGGTTCACAACCACCCCAGCAAGGCTCCAGGCTGGGGCAGAGGGGCTGCAAAGTGCCCAGCAGGAAAGGCCCTGGGGGGGCTGGGTGGCAGCAGCTGGAGAGGAGCCAGGGGGTGCCCAGCTGGGCAAGGAGGCCACCAGCAGGAGGATGATTAGGGGCCTGGAGCACTGCCTGGGGAGGAGAGGCTGAGGGACCTGGGGCTGTTCAGTCTGGAGAAGAGAAGATCTGCAGGCTGGGGGTCAGGAGGGAGGGGACAGAGCCAGGCTCTGCTCAGCTGCACCCTGGCATAGGCCAAGGAGCAAGGGATGGAAAGTGCAGCCCAGGAGGTTGCAGCTCAGCAGGAGGAGGAACTTCTGCCCTGGGAGGCTCCCAGAGGCCTGGAGCAGGCTGCCCAGAGAGGTTGTGGAGTCTCCTTCCCTGGAGCCTTCCCAGCCCTGCCTGGATGTGTTCTGTGTGACCTGGGCTGGGTTCTGTGCTCCTGCTCTGGCAGGGGCCTGGACTTGATGATCTCTTTGGGTCCCTTCCAACCCCTGGCACCCTGTGAGCTGTGATCCTCAGCCTTCCTTTCACCCTGTGCTGCCTTGGAGGATGTTGATCTCCTTTCCCAACTTCCCAGCCCAGCAGAATGAAAAACTTCTTTAAGTGACAGCTGAGGGTGGTTGGACTTGCCTGACCTACAGAGCTCAAGCTTTTGGGGGCTGGAACTTCAAGAGCTCTCAGCAAAAATCTCCCAGCAAGCTCCATGGCATTGATTTCACTCCAGACCTAATGAGCCTTAGCAGCTCTGTCAGTTGGCACAGCTTTGATCTCCACTTTACAACCACTTCCCTTACTTCTCCAAACAAAAAACCCCTCTGACTTTTGCTTCCCTGCCAGTTGGGGCCTCTGATTTGTCAGGGATTCCAGAGACAAACAGGCAGCTTTCTGAGCTCTGTGGTTCTGTCTCTCCTGTCCCTTGAGGAAACACAGTCCCCAGATCCAGCTGCGAAGCTGCTGAGGGGCCTGGAGCAGCTCTGGGAGAAGCAAAAGCTGAGAGCCCTGGGGCTGAGAGCCTGCAGAAGAGCAGCCCCAGAGGGGCTCGTGGCCAAGAAAAGCAGTGGTGTCCTGTGGCCAGCAGGAGGTCAAATCCTCCCTTTCTACTCTGCCCTGCTGAGGCCACCTCTGGAGCCCTGGGGGCAGTTGTGTGCTGCCCAGCTGCAGAGGGCCAGAGAAGTGCTGGAGAGAGTGCAGGGGAGGCTGGGAAGCTGCTGAGGGGCCTGGAGCAGCTCTGGCAGGAGCTGCAGGCTGTGCAGTGCTACAGGCTAGGGTCAGCGTGGCTGAGAGCAGCCAGGCAGAGAGGGACCTGGGGGTGCTGGTTGATGGTAGGCTGAACATGAGCCTGCAGTGTGCCCAGGCAGCCAAGAGGGCCAAGGGCATCCTGGCCTGCATCAGGCAGAGTGTGGCCAGCAGGAGCAGGGAGGTCATTCTGCCCCTGCACACTGCACTGCTGAGGCCACACCTTGAGTCCTGTGTCCAGTTCTGGGCTCCTCAGGTTAGGAAGGAGGTTGAGCTGCTGGAAGGTGTCCAGAGAAGGGCAACAAAGTTGATGAGGGGCTTGGAACACAGCCCTGTGAGGAGAGGCTGAGGGAGCTGGGGTTGCTTATCCTGGAGAAGAGGAGGCTCAGGGGAGACCTTCTTGCTGTCTACAACTGCCTGAAGAGGGGTTGTAGACAAGCAGACGTTGGTCTCTTCTCCCAGGCAACCAGCACCAGAACAGGAGGACACAGTCTCAGGCTGTGCCAGGGGAGGTTCAGGCTGGAGGTCAGGAGGAAGTTCTACACAGAGAGAGTGATTGACCATTGGGATGTGCTGCCCAGGGAGGTGGTGGAGTCACCATCCCTGGAGGTGTTCAGGAGGAGACTTGGTGGGGTGCTTGGTGCCATGGGTTAGTTGATTAGGTGGTGTTGGGTGATAGGTTGGACTTGATGATCTTGGAGGTCTCTTCCAACCTGGTCTATTCTATTCTATTCTATTCTATTCTATTCTATTCTATTCTATTCTATTCTATTCTATTCTATTCTATTCTAAGGCTGAGAGGCCTGGGGCTGAGAGCCTGCAGAAGAGCAGCCCCAGAGCAATGCTCAGCAATGCTCAGCAAGAGCTGAAGGGCCCCTGGGGGGCAAGAGGCTGGGGCCAGACTCTGCTGAGTGGTGGCCAGGGCCAGGCCAAGGGGCAGTGGGCAGAGAGTGGAGGCCAGGAGGTTGGAGGGGAAGAGGAGGAGAAAGTTGTTTGTTGGGAGGGTGCTGGAGGCCTGGAGCAGGCTGCCCAGAGAGGTTGTGGAGTGTCCTGGTGTGGAGAGCTTCCAACCCCCCCTGGGCACTGTGCCCCTGGGCAAGCTGCTGGGGCTGCCCTGCTTTAGGAGTGGGCTTGGGCTGGATGCTCTCCATGGGTCCCTTCCAACCCCCACCCCCACCATGCTGGGATCCTATGCATGCAATTTCTTAATTTGCCTTAGAAACCTCCCTTTGAAATGCACAGCAAGCTCAGCTCTTTGCAGACCCCAGAGGCTCCCAGTCTCACACCTGGATAACTCCCTCTGGAGCAATTCAGAACCCTTCTGGACCCCTGTCCTGTGTGACCTGATCTGGGTGACCCTACTCTGGCAGGGGATTTGGACTGATTGATCTCCAAAGGCCCTTCCCAACCCCAAGCAGTCTGTTATGCCCTGCTTCCCTCCCTGCTGGTCCCTGGAGGCAGCAGTGTGGTTCTTAGGAAGTGAGAATCATGGAACCACAGAATGGTTTGGGTTGGAAGGGACCTCAAGGCTCAGGCAGTCCCAAACCCCTGCCATGGGCAGGGACACCTCACACCACAGCAGGTTGCTCACAGTTGCTGCAGTTTCCATCCATTGCTCCTTGTGCTCCTTTCAGGGGGTCAGGAGCTTGCCACAAGTCTTTGCAAGCCAGGTTAGCTGCCATCTCCTGCTTGCTGCCCAGGAACAATCCACAGAGGTCATTCTGGTGGAGAGCAAAGCTTTGGGTCTTGGCCCCTCGTGCTCTGCCTCCATTTGCACTTTGCCATGCCTGGGGTTCCAGATCCAAGATCCTCTCCCAGCTTCTGATGCTGGTTTAGAATCACAGCACTGTCAGGGTTGGAAGGGACCTCAAGGCTCAGCCAGCTCCAACCCCCTGCCATGGGCAGGGACACCTCACACCACAGCAGCTTGCTCACAGCCACCTCCAGCCTGGCTGCAAACACCTCCAGGCAGGAGGCTTCCACCACCTCCCTGGGCAGCCTGGGCCAGGCTCTCACCACCCTCCTGCCCAACAACTTCTTCCTCACAGACAATCTCAAGCTCCTCACTTCTACTTCTGCTCCATCCCCCCCACTCCTATCCCTCCCTCACACCTTCCAAAGTCCCTCCCCAGCTTGCTTGCAGCCCCCTGCAGATCCTGGAAGGCCACCAGAAGGTCTCCTGGGAGCCTTCTCCTCTGCAGCCTGCACAACCCCAACTCTCTCAGGCTGTCTGCAGAGCAGAGCAGCTCCAGCCCTCTGCTCCTCCTCCTGGCCCTGCTCTGGACACCTCCCAGCAAGTTCTGCCTCTGTTCATTTTGCAAAGAAGACAAAAGCAAAATGAAAAACCCCCGAAGCAAGGAAACAGCTCTCAGGAACTGAGCCCTGGAACAGCCAGCTCCTAACCTGAGGCTGGTCGTTGCCTTCCCCCTTGCACAGATCCACCTCCAGCTCTTCTCAGCTGCTCCTCGTAGCCCGGCGGGAGACTCACTTGCAGCTCATTCTCATTTCCGAGGCTGCAATTGGTCCCAAACAGTGAAATTATCTGTTAATAAACCCAGATTGACAAAGGGAAGCTGCTTGTATCGACTTGGAATTAATGAAGCGATTCAGAGCAGCACAATGAGGCTGGCAGGAGGTGAAGGGAGAAGCGTCGCGGTCGTTAGGTTTTGGCACCGAGAGGTCTCCTTGCTCCGGGGAGACAGAGAGCAGCACAAGGAAAATTACCTGGGAAGGGTTGGAGTGGTTTAGGCAAGAGCCTGAGGCCTTTCCTACAAGCAAGAGGGATTCTTGTTTGTGTCCCCCCCTAGGATGCTCTGCAAAGCACCTGTGGGCTGGGTGAGGGCAGCCCGGGGCTGGGTGAGGGCAGCCCTGGGCTGGGTGAGGGCAGCCCAGGGCTGGTGAAGCCTTCCACAGACCCCCCCCAGGAAGGGTAAAGAGGGGGCTGAAAAGTCTGCTGGCAGTGTTCCCCTGTTGTGGGATGCTTATGAATCCAGGTTCTGAATCTCAGCATGGTTAGGGGTGGGAAGGGACCTCAGGAGAGCATCCAGTCCAAGCCCACTGCACCAGCAGGGCACCCCCAGCAGCTTGCCCAGGGGCACAGTGCCCAGGGGGGGTTGGAAGCTCTCCACACCAGGACACTCCACAACCTCTCTGGGCAGCCTGCTCCAGGCCTCCAGCACCCTCCCAACAAACAACTTTCTCCTCCTCTTCCCCTCCAACCTCCTGGCCTCCACTCTCTGCCCACTGCCCCTTGGCCTGGCCCTGGCCACCACTCAGCAGAGCCTGGCCCCAGCCTCTTGCCCCCCAGGGGCCCTTCAGCTCTTGCTGAGCATTGCTGAGCATTGCTCTGGGGCTGCTCTTCTGCAGGCTCTCAGCCCCAGGCCTCTCAGCCTTTGCTCCTGCCACAGCTGCTCCAGGCCCCTCAGCAGCTTCCCAGCCTCCCCTGCACTCTCTCCAGCACTTCTCTGGCCCTCTGCAGCTGGGCAGCACACAACTGCCCCCAGGGCTCCAGAGGTGGCCTCAGCAGGGCAGGCCAGAGGGGCAGCACAACCTCCCTTGCCCTGCTGCTGCCCACACTCTTCTCCATGCCCCCAAGGACAATTTTGGCTGTCTTGGCCACATTGCTGGTTCCTGGACAATCTGTTGCCCCCCAGCCCTCCCAGCTCCTCCTCCTTGGAGCTGCTCTCTCCCAGCTCAGCCTCTCCCCTCTCCTGGGCTCCCCCCACAGAGCTCTCCACCTGCTTTCTGCTGTGGGCTGGGGGCAGAGTGCTGCCTGCTCCGTTCTGGCTGCTGCCAGCAGGAACATCACTTTGCCTTGCCCAGGATGGAATGTGTGAAGAGCTCTGAGCTGCTTGATGGTCAGCAGTGTGAGGCCTGGCGAGGGCCTGACCTGGGCTTTGATTCCCCGGCCGGCGGTGAGACTCAGCCGAGCGCCACGGAGCGTAGAGCTTCGTGTCAGGAGCAAAGGGAAACTTGTTAAGGGGAAAGAAGAGCTTCTGCTCTCCTGAATCAAATCCTCAAGCAAAAGACTACAGAAGGATGCCAAGATGTGCTGCTGCTGTTAACATCTTCAGCCTTTGAACTCCTCCATGCAATACTTGAGAGACCAATTTGAAGCGAAGGAGTTCAAGGCGGCGGCAGCAGCAAAAAGGAATCAACCAAGCACCAAAGAACTCAACCCCCCCTGAAAAAGAGTAAACTGCCTCAGAAGCTGCTTGCAGCCTGTGATAAACATCTGAGAGGGGCAAAAAGGAGCTGCCCAAGAAGGGGGTTTGAAGTAGCTGCTGGTGGAGCTGCTCCTTGAAGGAGTTGAAAGTCGAAGGCTGTGCACCAATTATGGGCCCTGGGGATTGATGGCTCAGGGGAGAGGAAGCAAAGAGCAGCAGTGGGAGATGCTGCTCCCTCTGGACCAGCAGTGGGAGATGTGATCCCCCTCTTCTGAATGGAATGGAGTGGAATGGAATGGAGTGGAGTGGAATGGAATGGAATGGAATGGAATGGAATGGAATGGAATGGAATGGAATGGAATGGAGTGGAGTGGAGTGGAATGGAATGGAATGGAATGGACCAGGTTGGAAGAGACCTTCAAGATGATCGTGTCCAATCTATCATCCAACACCACCTCATCAACTAACCCATGGCACCAAGCACCCCATCAAGTCTCCTCCTGAACACCTCCAGTGATGGGGACTCCACCACCTCCCTGGGCAGCACATCCCAAAGGGCAATCACTCTCTCTGTCTAGAACTTCCTCCTACCCTGCAGCCTAAACCTCCCTGGCACAGCTTGAGACTGTGTCCTCTTGTTCTGCTGCTGGCTGCCTGCCTGGGAGAAGAGCCCAACCCCCACCTGGCTCCAACCTCCCTTCAGGGAGTAGCAGAGAGCAAGAAGGTCTTCCCTGAGCCTCCTCTTCTCCAGGCTAAGCAACCCCAGCTCCCTCAGCCTCTCCTCACAGGGCTGTGCTCCAGACCCCTCCCCAGCCTCCTTGCCCTTCTCTGGACACCTTCAAGTCTCTCAATCTCCTTCTTGACCTGAGGAGCCCAGAACTGGACACAGGACTCCAGGGGTGGCCTCAGCAGTGCTGAGCACAGGGCACAAGGACTTCCCTGCTCCTGCTGGCCACACTCTGCCTGCTGCAGGCCAGGATGCCCTTGACCCTCCTGGCCCCCTGGGCACACTGCTGGCTCTTGTTCAGCCTACCATCAACCAGCACCCCCAGGTCCCTCTCTTGGCCACCAGGCCACATTGCTGGTTCTTGGACAATCTGCTTCCCCCCCAGCCCTCCCAGCTCCTCCTCCTTGGACCTGCTCTCTCCCAGCTCCTCCTCCTTGAAGCTCCTCTCTCCCAGCTCAGCCTCTCCCCTGTGCCAAGGGCAGGGACACCTCACCTGTGCTGTGTGTCCAGGGCTCACTTTCAGAGCTGCAGAAGCTATCAGAGCTGCCTTTTACCTCTTTTTCCCCCCCCTACCCCTCTTTCCTTTCCTGCAGGGCTGACTCCTCTTGTATCCTACTGCCAGTTAGTTTTCTCCTGGAGCACCAAGGGTTAGCATTAGGCCTCTTTTTGTTTTTGGAGGTAGAATGCAGAGCTCTTTGAAATGACAATTTTCTCTTCTGGTAGCTGGTTGAGGGTTCCCAGAGGGGCTCTGTGTGTGTGTCTGGTTTGGTTGGATATTAAACAGAGGTGGTTTATCTGCACCAAAGCAAAGAGAGGTTTCATCTTCATCTGTCCTGAGCACACAGCTGATGAAAGGTTTAGGGTTTTGAACAGCTCAAAAGGAGCTAAAAACATAGAGACAAATCCAAAGGGGAGAGGGCTGGATGCTGCTGGGTGAGAAAGGTTCAGTTCCAGGGCTTCAGATCTCCACCTGAAAGCCTCTCTCAGGGGGGTTGCCATCCCTCTTTGTCACCATGGAGCTCACAGATGTCTGATCATGGGATCAGAGAGCTGTTTGGGTTGGAAAAGGCCTCTGGGAGCAGCCAGGCCAACATCAACCCAGCCCCACCAGGGCCACCAAACCATGGTCCCAAGTGCCATGGCCACAGGGTTCCTGAACACCTCCAGGCATGGGGACTCCACCACCTCCCTGGGCAGCATATTCCAATGGAGTTCTTTCTGGGAAGAACTTTCTCCTCACCTCCAGACTAAACCTTCCTGGCACACCTTGAGACTGTGTCCTCTTGTTCTGCTGCTGGCTGCCTGGGAGAAGAGCCCAACCCCCAGCTGGCTCCAACCTCCCTTCAGGGAGTTGGAGAGAGCAAGAAGGTCTCCCCTGAGCCTCCTCTTCTGCAGGCTAAGCAACCCCAGCTCCCTCAGCCTCTCCTCACAGGGCTGTGCTCCAGACCCCTCCCCAGCCTCCTTGCCCTTCTCTGGACACCTTCAAGTCTCTCAATCTCCTTCTTGACCTGAGTTAGCCATTGGGATGTGCTGCCCAGGGAGGTGATGGAGTCCCCATCCCTGGAGGTGTTCAAGATGGGATCGGATGTCATTGGCATTGGAGCCATGGTTTAGTCATGAGGTCTGTGGTGACAGGTTGGACTTGATGACACTTGAGGTCTCTTCCAACATTGGTGATACTGAGATACTGTGATTAGGGACAGGGAAGAAGGGACCTGGAGAAATCCAGGGGCTGGCAGGATTAGAACTCTGCTCTGCAGGCAGCCTGAGAGAGTTGGGCTTGTGCAGGCTGCACAGGAGAAGGCTCCCAGGAGACCTTCTGGTGGCCTTCCAGGATCTGCAGGGGGCTGCAAGCAAGCTGGGGAGGGACTTTGGAGGGTGTGAGGGAGGGATAGGAGTGGGGGGGGATGGAGCAGAAGTAGAAGTGGGGAGCTTGAGATTGGCTGTGAGGAAGAAGTTGTTGGCCAGGAGGGTGGTGAGAGCCTGGCCCAGGCTGCCCAGGGAGGTGGTGGAAGCCTCCTGGCTGGAGGTGTTTGCAGCCAGGCTGGAGGTGGCTGTGAGCAACCTGCTGTGGTGTGAGGTGTCCCTGCCCATGGCAGGGGGTTGGAACTGGATGACCCTTGAGGTCCTTTCCATTCCTGACAGTTCTGTGGCTCACTGCTCCATGCTCTGAGCCTTGCCCTTAGTGCCAAGGGTCGAAGCTGCCTTAGCCTGAAGGTAGGAGGTGGTGGGTGGGAGGTGAAGCTCTGAGGAGCCCTGGGGTTGAACTGAAGCAGCTCATCACAATCTCTCCCTGCCTGGCTAAACAGCTCAGGCTGTTGCTGCCTCTTTGCCACAATGAAGCCCAGCTTGGCACTGGTTCCCTCCTGGCAACTCTTGTCTGCCTGAGGAGGAAAACCTCTTCCTTCCCCCAGTGAGAAAGCTGCTTTGGAGTAGTCAAAGCCCAGCAAAACCAAAAGGTGGCCAATTGATCCCCACACCCCCTCCCCATGGCACTGCTGCCTCTGCAGCTCTCTGTCACCAAGTGCAAGAGAGGCAGCAGCTGCCCTTCTGGGCTCCCTCAGCCTCCCCTGGCTGCCAAACATCATCTGCAGAGGAGGAGAAGGAGAAGGAGAAGGAGAAGGAGAAGGAGAAGGAGAAGGAGAAGGAGAAGGAGAAGGAGAAGGAGAAGGAGAAGGAGAAGGAGAAGGAGAAGGAGAAGGAGAAGGAGAAGGAGAAGGAGAAGGAGAAGGAGAAGGAGAAGGAGAAGGAGAAGGAGAAGGAGAAGGAGAAGGAGAAGGAGAAGGAGAAGGAGAAGGAGAAGGAGAAGGAGAAGGAGAAGGAGAAGGAGAAGGAGAAGGAGAAGGAGGAGAAGGAGGAGAAGGAGAAGGAGGAGGAGGAGGAGGAGGAGGAGGAAGAGAAGGAGGAGGAGGAGGAAGAGAAGGAGGAGGAGGAGGAGGAGGAAGAGAAGGAGGAGGAGGAGGAAGAGAAGGAGGAGGAGGAGGAGGAGGAGAAATGCCTCCAGTGGCCAGCTGGATTATCTCTGGGTGTTGCTTGCAGTGGTCTCCTGCTGTCAAAGGCAGGGATAAATCATGGGGGGCTGGGGGACTGAGGGGGGAGTGGTGTTGGTGAGCAGCTCTTAATTATTTGTCTGAGAGGGATCCAACCTTGCCTTATCTACTTGCTGCTTAATTAGGCTGTGCAGAAGCTGGGATTAAAGCCTTGGTGTTATTGGCTGGAGGGAAATAAAGAGGGGTTTAAGGTGACTTCATCAAGCAGCCCTCCCAGCAGCATCTGCTGCACTGCCCCAAATCCCCTGGGAGGGCTTTAAGCCCCTGGCCCTGAAGCATGGCTGGGAGTTAGTGCTTGGAGGCTGCTCCTGGATGTTTACTCTGAGCACTGAATGTTGATGGCCACGAACTTGGCTCCTGGGGAGGCTCCTTCTGTGCCTGGTTTAGTGGCTTTGAGGGGCTGCCCATCAGCTTTGTGCCCAGGAGAGGGGAAGTTGGCTGCCTGGGCTCTCCTGGGCAGCTGTGCCATGGAGGACAGCAGCTGGGTGGGACCTTGAAAGCTTGGCCTGAAATAAAGCAAGAGGGGTTTGGGTCATGAGGTGGGCAGGGAGCAAAGCAGAAGAGGATGAGGGATGTGCCTCACCCCCTGCTCAACCTTCAGGATGGGTCCTGGTTATCAGGAAACCTCTCCTGGGTAGTGGAGCTCCTGGAGGAAGCACTCTGCAGGCAAAGACAAAGACCTAGTGACTTGCCCTGCAAAGGCTGGGGCATGGAAAACACTCTCCTGGCTTGAGGCTTGGATGAAGTCAGGCTGCCCAGGGAGGTGCTTGAATCCCCAGCCCTGGAAGTGCTTCCAAGAGGCAGAGATGTGGTGCTGAGGGCCACGGCTGAGCCCCAGCCTGGGCAGAGTTAGAGGATGAGCAGCCCTGGAGAAAAGGCCTTGGGGGTGCTGGGGGAGGAGAAGCTCAGCAGGAGCCAGCAGGGAGCACTTGCAGCCCAGAGAGCCAAGCAGAGCCTGGGCTGCAGCAAGAGAAGTGTGGCCAGCAGGGCCAGGGAGGGGATTCTGCCCCTCTGCTCCACTCTGCTGAGACCACAGCTGCAGCTCTGGGGCCAGCTCTGCAGCCTCTGTGCCAGGAAGGCTCTGGAGGGGCTGGAAGGTGTCCAGAGCAGGGCCAGGAGGAGGAGCAGAGGGCTGGAGCTGCTCTGCTCTGCAGACAGCCTGAGAGAGTTGGGCTTGTGCAGGCTGCAGAGGAGAAGGCTCCCAGGAGACCTTCTGGTGGCCTTCCAGGATCTGCAGGGGGCTGCAAGCAAGCTGGGGAGGGACTTTGGAGGGTGTGAGGGAGGGATAGGAGTGGGGGGGCTGGAGCAGAAGTAGAAGTGGGGAGCTTGAGATTGGCTGTGAGGAAGAAGTTGTTGGCCAGGAGGGTGGTGAGAGCCTGGCCCAGGCTGCCCAGGGAGGTGGTGGAAGCCTCCTGCCTGGAGGTGTTTGCAGCCAGGCTGGAGGTGGCTGTGAGCAACCTGCTGTGGTGTGAGGTGTCTCTGCCCATGGCAGGGGGTTGGGGCTGGCTGAGCCTTGAGCTCCCTTCCATTCCTGGCATCTCTGTGATTCTCTCTGGTGGTGATTTGCAGCCTGCAGGCAGGGCAGGAGGAGCAAAGCCTCTCCTGGAGCCCAGCAGTGATGAATAGGCAGCAAGTGTCTGGAGCTGTTCAGCACAGTTATCCTGCTCCTTCAAACACATCTGCCTTGAAGTCTGCCAGGCTTTTTTGCTCTCCAAAGCATATGGTTTAGCAGATAAAATGATTTCTGACCTGGAGACCTCAACTGACAACTTTGGAGACAAACAAAAACCAGGATGGCTCCATCTGTCAGGCCTGCTTCATCTCCATGCTGCTTGCTGACATTTATCTGTGTGCATCAGGAAGCTGCCTCAGTGCCCCTTGCTCTGCCTTCCCCAGCAGCCAGCCAGGCAGCAGCCAGCTTCCTCTGCCTTGCCTTGCTGCACACATTCCACTCCAGGCTTCTCTTCCAAGAGCTTTGCCTCCTCTGTGGCTTATTGCAGCAGTGGCTGCTTGCTGGGTTCAGTCTGAAGCTTTGAGCAGAGTCTCTTTGTCACCTTTCACAGAGTCACAGCTCACAGGGTGTCAGGGGTTGGAAGGGACCCCTGGAGATCATCCACTCCAAGCCCCCTGCCAGAGCAGGAGCACAGAGTCCAGCCCAGGTCACACAGAACACTTGCTGGGAGTTTTTGCTGAGAGCTCTTGAAGTTCCAGCCCCCAAAAGCTTGAGCTCTGTAGGTCAGGCAAGTCCAACCACCCTCAGCTGTCTCTTAAAGAAGTTTTTCATTCTGCTGGGCTGGGAAGTTGGGAAAGGAGATCAACATCCTCCAAGCAAGCACAGGGTGAAAGGAAGGCTGAGGATCACAACTCACAGGGTGCCAGGGGTTGGAAGGGACCCATAGAGGTCATCAAATCCAACCCCCCCTGCCAGAGCAGGAGCACAGAGTCCAGCCCAGGTCACACAGAACACATCCAGACAGGGCTGGGAAGGCTCCAGAGAAGGAGACTCCACAACCTCTCTGGGCAGCCTGCTCCAGGCCTCTGGGAGCCTCCCAGGGCAGAAGTTCCTCCTCCTGCTGAGCTGCAACCTCCTGGGCTGCACTTTCCATCCCTTGCTCCTTGTGCTCCTTTCAGGGGGTCAGGAGCTTGCCACAAGTCTTTGCAAGCCAGGTTAGCTTCCATCTCCTGCTTGCTGCCCAGGAACAATCCACAGAGGTCATTCTGGTAGAGAGCAAAGCTTTGGGTCTTGGCTCCTTGTGCTCTGCTTCCATTTGCACTTTGCCATGACTGGGGTTCCAAATCCAAGATACTCTCCCAGCTTTCTGGTGCTGGTTTAGAATGATAGAATGGTTTGGGTTGGAAGGGACCTCAAGGTTCAGCCAGTGCCAACCCCCCTGCCATGGGCAGGGACACCTCACACCGCAGCAGGTTGCTCACAGCCACCTCCAGCCTGGCACAGAGTGGAGCCCAGGAAGTTGGAGGGGAAGAGGAGGAGAAAGTTGTTTGTTGGGAGGGTGCTGGAGGCCTGGAGCAGGCTGCCCAGAGAGGTTGTGGAGTGTCCTGGTGTGGAGAGCTTCCAACCCCCCCTGGGCACTGTGCCCCTGGGCAAGCTGCTGGGGGTGCCCTGCTGGAGCAGGGCCTGGGCTGGATGAGCTCCAGAGGTCCCTTCCCACCCCTAACCATGCTGGGTTCTGTGGACACCAGGAGTTCCTGTGATCACAGAATCACAGAGTCACCAAAGTTGGAAGAGACCTCAAAGATTATCAAGTCCAAGCTGTCACCACAGACCTCATGACTAAACCCTGGCTCCAAGTGCCACATCCAATCCCCTCTGGAACACCTCCAGGGACAGGGACTCCACCACCTCCATGGGCAGCACATCCCAAGGGCCAATTCCTCTTGCTGGGAAGAACTTGCTCCTCACCTCCAGCCTAAACCTCCCCTGGCACAGCTTGAGACTGTGTCCTCTTGTTCTGCTGCTGGGTGCCTGGCAGAAGAGCCCAACCCCCACCTGGCTCCAACCTCCCTTCAGGGAGTTGCAGAGAGCAAGAAGTTCTCCCCTGAGCCTCCTCTTCTGCAGGCTAAGCAACCCCAGCTCCCTCAGCCTCTCCTCACAGGGCTGTGCTCCAGACCCCTCCCCAGCCTCCTTGCCCTTCTCTGCACACCTTCAAGTCTCTCAATCTCCTTCTTGACCTCAGGAGCCCAGAACTGGACACAGGACTCCAGGGGTGGCCTCAGCAGTGCTGAGCACAGGGCACAAGGACTTCCCTGCTCCTGCTGGCCACACTGTGCCTGCTTCAGGCCAGGATGCCCTTGGCCTTCTTGGCTGCCTGGGCACACTGCTGGCTCCTGTTCAGCTGCTCTCCACCACTCTCCCCTGGACACCTTCAAGTCTCTCAATGTCCTTGGGGCCTCCTTCTCTGGAGGCTTTCAGGACCCCCCTGGCTGTGTTCCTGTGTGAGCTGCTCTGGCAGAGGGGGCTTAGGTTCCATGATCTCTACAGGTCCCTTCCAACCCCTGCCACTGTTTGTCTCTCTGATCCCTCCTCCTCCTCCTCCCTGCCTGTTGTTCTCTCCACATCCCCCAGCCCCAGGGAGGGCACTGGGTGGCAGAGCAGCTGATGGCTTAGGAGGGGAGGATTATTTCTGTCCATATCTCAGTGTAGTTATTTCAAGCTGCAGCTCCAAAGCCTGCTGGAGGGGCTGGGAACAGAAGCTCAGCTCAGGAGTTTTTAAGCAAACATTATTAGCTCTGACCTCTTCTTTATGAGAGGCTTGGCAAAGGGAAGTCTGTTACCCTCTTAGTGCCTCCACCAAAGGCCTATTTTCCCAGCCCATAATACCCCTGCTGGCTTGGGGTTTGATTAGAGTTTAGGATGAGGCAGTAAATAGATGAGAGCTCAATTGAAGCAGCAGCACAGGAGCAAAAATAATAACAAGTGGAGGCCCTTGGCCATAAAGATGCAGAGGTTTACCTTGGATGTTGACTTAAACCACTTCAATTTGCTGCCAAATGAGGCTTGAAATGGATCACCCAATGTACAGCAGTAAAAACTGCCTTAAATATTGTCCCTCCCTGCTGGGCAAGTTAAGCATTCCCCCCCCCCTGGGGTGGGGGAGGGGGGAGAGGGGCTGCCTGCAAGCACAGCAATAACCTACAGCATTTTGCTTCTCTGTTTGGGGGTCTGGGAGCAAAGTGCTGCTGTGGAGGCCTCCTGCTGCCACCTGGGCTGTGTGGCACAGCAGAAGCACAGAACTGGCAGGGCTGGAAGGGAGCTCAAGGCTCAGCCAGTCCCAACCCCCTGCCATGGGCAGGGACACCTCACACCACAGCAGGTTGCTCACAGCCACCTCCAGCCTGGCTGCAAACACCTCACAGTGTCACAGAATCACCAAGGTTGGAAGAGACCTCAAAGATCATCAAGCCCAACCTCTCAACACAGACCTCATGACCAGACCATGGCTCCAAGTGCCACATCCAATCCCCTCCTGAACACCTCCAGGCACAGAGACTCCACCACCTCCCTGGGCAGCACATCCCAATGGCTAACAGCTCTCTCAGTGAAGAACTTTCTCCTCACCTTCAGCCTGAACCTCCCCTGGCACAGCTTCAGACTGTGTCCTCTTGTTCTGCTGATGGTTGCCTGCCTGGCAGAAGAGCCCAGCCCCCAGCTGGCTACAACCTCCCTTCAGGGAGTTGCAGAGAGCAAGAAGGTCTCCCCTGAGCCTCCTCTTCTCCAGGCTAAGCAACCCCAGCTCCCTCAGCCTCTCCTCACAGGGCTGTGCTCCAGACCCCTCCCCAGCCTCCTTGCCCTTCTCTGCACACCTTCAAGTCTCTCAATCTCCTTCTTGACCTCAGGAGCCCAGAACTGGACACAGGACTCCAGGGGTGGCCTCAGCAGTGCTGAGCACAGGGCACAAGGACTTCCCTGCTCCTGCTGGCCACACTCTGCCTGCTGCAGGCCAGGATGCCCTTGGCCTTCTTGGCCCCCTGGGCACACTGCTGGCTCCTGTTCAGCTGCTCTCCACCACTGCCCCCAGGTCCCTCTCTGCCTGGCTGCTCTCAGCCACTCTGCCCCCAGCCTGCAGCTCTGCCTGGGGTTGGTGTGGCCAAAGTGCAGCCCCTGGCACTTGGACTTGTTCAGTGCCATCCTGTTGGCCTCTGCCAAGGCAAAAGATCTTTCCTAGTTCAGGAGGTTATTCTCCCCTGCAGAACAAAATACAATCATGGAGACCTCCAGGCAGGAGGCTTCCACCACCTCCCTGGGCAACCTGTGCTAGGCTCTCACCACCCTCCTGGCCAACAACTTCTTCCTCACAGCCAATCTCAATCTCCCCACTTCTACTTTTGCTCCATCCCCCCACTCCTATCCCTCCCTCACACCTCCCAAAGTCCCTCCCCAGCTTGCTTGCAGCCCCCTGCAGATCCTGGAAGGCCACCAGAATGTCTCCTGGGAGCCTTCTCCTCTCCAGCCTGCACAAGCCCAACTCTCTCAGGGTGTCTGCAGAGCAGAGCAGCTCCAGCCCTCTGCTCCTCCTCCTGGCCCTGCTCTGGACACCTTCCAGCCCCTCCAGAGCCTTCCTGGCACACAGGCTCCAGAACTGGACCCAGTGTGGTGTCTGGTCCAAGGTGCCCAAGCCTGCTGCTTTAGATGGTTTAGCAGGATAAAAGAAAGGAGGGGAAGAGGAAGATAAAGCAAAGCTGCTGAAATCTTCATCTCTGAGGCTTTAGTCAGCTTCCTGATTCATTAGCAGGGCTGATTATCCCCTTCCTGGGCTTTAATCTCTAATTAAACACCACCCCAGACAGTGTGGTTGTGCCAAGCTGAACACAAGTGGCCTCTTCTTCAGCCAGACGGAACTGAGATCCCCCAGCTGGATGCCCACTCCTGGAGGTGTGCAAAGCCAGGTTGGATGGGGCCTGGAGCAGCCTGGGCTGGTGAGAGCTGCCCCTGCCTGTGGCAGGGGGGCTGGAGCTGGATGAGCTTTAAGGTCCCTTCCACTCTGTGTGGAAGCTGCAAATCAGCAGAGCCTGAAGCTCTCTGGGAGTGCTGCCTGCCCAGGAGGCTCCTGGCCACCACCTTCCAACACCCAACTGATGACCTCTTCCCTTTTGGTGTCATTTACACAGTGATGCCTTAAACCCAAATCAGAGAAGGAGGCCTCAGGCTGTGACCCCCAGGTGAATCCTCTGCTTGCAGGGGAGGCCAGCAGCTGGAGGTGCTGCCTCTTGCTGTTGTGAGATCATTTAGGTAGCAAAAGATCACTAAGGTCCTCGAGTCCAGCAGGTGTTCAGTGGCTCCCTGCAGGCTTTCTGTGGGGACTGGAAGATGCTTGAGCAGCAAGCAGCCAGTTCCTAACTGGGGATGCTGGGGGCATGGAGAAGAGTGTGGGCAGCAGCAGGGCAAGGGAGGTTGTGCTGCCCCTCTGGCCTGCCCTGCCCAGGCCACCTCTGGAGCCCTGGGGGCAGTTGTGTGCTGCCCAGCTGCAGAGGGCCAGAGAAGTGCTGGAGAGAGTGCAGGGGAGGCTGGGAAGCTGCTGAGGGGCCTGGAGCAGCTCTGGCAGGAGCAAAGGCTGAGAGGCCTGGGGCTGAGAGCCTGCAGAAGAGCAGCCCCAGAGCAATGCTCAGCAATGCTCAGCAAGTGACCTCATTGTGGCCTTCCAGGATCTGAAGGGAACTCCAGGAAGGCTGGGGAGGGACTGCTCAGGATCTCAGGCAGTGCTAGGACTAGGGGGAATGGAATGAAGCTGGAGGTGGGGAGATTGAGGCTGGAGGGGAGGAGGAAGTTCTTGCCCATGAGAGTGGTGAAGCCCTGGAATGGGTTGTGCAGGGAGGTGGTTGAGGCCCCAGCCCTGGAGGTGTTTGCAGACAGGCTGGCTGAGGCTGTGGCCAGGCTGATCTAGTGTGGGGTGTCCCTGCCCATGGCAGGGGGGTTGGGACTGGCTGATCCTTGTGGTCCCTTCCAACCCTGACTGATACTATGATGCTATGATACTATGATGAGAGCTGAAGGGCCCCTGGGGGGCAAGAGGCTGGGGCCAGGCTCTGCTGAGTGGTGGCCAGGGCCAGGCCAAGGGGCAGTGGGCAGAGAGTGGAGGCCAGGAGGTTGGAGGGGAAGAGGAGGAGGAGAAAGTTGTTTGTTGGGAGGGTGCTGGAGGCCTGGAGCAGGCTGCCCAGAGAGGTTGTGGAGTGTCCTGGTGTGGAGAGCTTCCAACCCCCCCTGGGCACTGTGCCCCTGGGCAAGCTGCTGGGGGTGCCCTGCTGGAGCAGGGCTTGGACTGGAGGAGCTCCAGAGGTCCCTTGCAACCCAACCATGCTGAGATCCTGTGGCAGCACTGCAGAGCTCCATTGCCTGGGCAGGGGTTAAAGATGTTCAGCACTGTTAGAGTTTCTGTTGCATTGTTTGGGCTTGGTCAGGGGACAGGAGCAGATCCCTGAATCCCTCAGGACAAGGCACTGGGATCCAAGGAGCACTGCAGCTGCAGAGCCAACAGCCAGGGAAGGATTTTCTCCCTCTTTGCTGTGAACCTGCTGCTTTAAAGGGCTGACAGCAGACTTCTCCACACCCCTGGAGCAGTGGTTCAGCTGCAGAGGCTGCAGCAGATGGAGAGGCTGTCCCTGCTGCTGGAGGCACTGCTATAAATTCCCTCTGCCCTCTGAGGTCGATGCCATGCAGTGGACATCTCCTTCTGGCACTCAGTGGTGAGGAGATCAGGCTCCAAGCTGAGCCTTTGGCAGATGCTAGAGCAAAATGTGGCTCTGGCTCTCCAGGGCTTGGAAGGGAAGGCTGCTGCTCTGCAGCCTGATTCCCTGATGTGCCCTGCAGAAGTGCCAGAACCTCCAGCCAAGGGAGCACCTCAGCCTGAGCCCCCCCCAGATCTCAGGGGACTCAGAGTGAGGAGAGCTCACCTTGCCTGACCACACTGGGGGCTCTGGGATCCATACATTGAATCATTCTGCTTCAAAGACACCTCTGAGATCATCCAATCCAACTGGGAACCCAGCCCTGCCAGGGCACCACTGAACCATGACCCTCAGCATACCTAGAACCAGAGAATCACAGAATCCTTTGGGGTGGCAGAGCCCTCAGAGCTCATCCAGGCCAACATCAACCCAACCCCACCATGGCCACCAAACCCTGGCCCCAAGTGCCATGGCCACAGGGTTCTGGAACACCTCCAGGCATGGGGACTCCACCACCTCCCTGGGCAGCCTCTGCCAGTCCCTGACCACTCTGGCAGCAAAGAAATTGTTCCTCAGCTCCAACCTAAGCCTCCCCTGACTCAGTTTCAGGTCATTTCCTCTCCTTCTATCACCTGAGCCTAGGGAGCAGAGCCCAAGCCCCACCTGGCTCCAGCCTCCTTGCAGGGAGCTGCAGAGAGCAAGGAGGTCTCCCTCAGCCTCCTCTCCTCCAGCCTCACCACCCCCAGCTCCCTCAGCTGCTCCTCCCCAGCCCTCTTCTCCACACCCTTCCCCAGCTTCCTTGCCCTTCCCTGGCCCTGCTGCAGCCTCTCCAGCTCCTGCTGGCAGCCAGGAGCCCAGAGCTGAAGGCAGCACTCCAGGGCTGGCCTCAGCAGTGCCCAGCCCAGGGGCACAATCCCTGCCCTGCTCCTGCTGCCCACACCATTGCTGCTCCAGGCCAGGCTGCTGGTGGCCTTCTTGCCCAGCTGGGCACCCCCTGGCTCCTCTCCAGCTGCTGCCACCCAGCCCCCCCAGGGCCTTTCCTGCTGGGCACTTTGCAGCCCCTCTGCCCCAGCCTGGAGCCTTGCTGGGGTTGTGGTGCCCCAAGGGCAGGACCCAGCTCTTGCTTGTGTTGACCCTCATGGATCCAGCCTGGGCAGATCTCTGTGCAGAGCCTTCCTGCCCCCAAGGAGCCCAACACTCCACGAGGCCAGGAGGATGAGCAGAGGGCTGGAGCTGCTCTGCTGTGAGGACAGACTGAAGGAGTTGGGGCTGTTCAGTCTGCAGAAGAGAAGGCTCCCAGGTGACCTCATTGTGGCCTTCCAGGATCTGCAGGGGGCTCCAAGAAGGCTGGGGAGGGACTGCTCAGGATCTCAGGCAGTGCTAGGACTAGGGGGAATGGAATGAAGCTGGAGGTGGGGAGATTGAGGCTGGAGGGGAGGAGGAAGTTCTTCCCCAGGAGAGTGGTGAAGCCCTGGAATGGGTTGTGCAGGGAGGTGGTTGAGGCCCCAGCCCTGGAGGTGTTTGCAGCCAGGCTGGCTGAGGCTGTGGCCAGGCTGATCTAGTGTGGGGTGTCCCTGCCCATGGCAGGGGGGTTGGGGCTGGCTGAGCCTTGTGGTCCCTTCCAACCCTGACTGATACTGTGATACTGTGATACTGCCACCCAGGTCTGCAAGGCTTTCCTAAGAGGGGAGCTATAAGTAGCAACTTCAAGCCTCCCCTCAGCCTCAGGGTTTTTTTTCCCCCCCTTCCAGGAGCAGAAGTGAGGTTGATGGTTTTGTCAGCTCCTCTCCTGCTCAAAAGGAATAATAATAATGAAAGGGGGGGAAAAAAAGGGGGGGGAGGGAAGCAAAAGCTGGGTGAAGCCTTTGAAAAGAACATTCCATCCAGAAGGGCTGCAGCAGCTCTTCCCCAGCTCAGATCAGAGCTGCCTGTCCCACATTCCCCCTGCTCCAGGCGGATCCTCAGCCTTGCTGCCTCTGCTTTACCTTCTTCTCCTCTCCTGTCAGGACTCCTGCGATAGTTAGTAGTCACCAGCAGCTCCCTCTGTGGCTCAGTGGTCCCTGAGTGTGTGTGAGTGTGTCAGTGTGAGTGTGTGTGTCTGGTCTGTGTGTGTGAGTGTGTGAGTGTGTCAGTGTGAGTCTGTGTGTGTGTCTGGGTCTGGTGTCTGTGAGTGTGAGTGTGTCAGTGTGTGTCTGTGTGTCTGGTCTGTGCCTGTGTGTCTGGTCTGTGTGTGTGTGTCTGGTCTGTGTGTGTGTGTCAGTGTGTCAGTGTGAGTCTGTGTGTGTGTCTGGGTCTGGT
The DNA here is from genome assembly GCF_026170545.1 of Melanerpes formicivorus. Lineage (NCBI taxonomy): Eukaryota > Metazoa > Chordata > Aves > Piciformes > Picidae > Melanerpes > Melanerpes formicivorus. The sequence goes on along the minus strand of NW_027142627.1, from coordinate 46,280 downwards.
GTCTGTGTGTGTGAGTGTGTCAGTGTGAGTCTGTGTGTCTGGTCTGTGGGGGGGGTCTGGTCTGTGTGTGTGTGAGTGTGTCAGTGTGAGTGTGTGTGTCAGTGTGTGAGTGTGTCAGTGTGAGTGTGTGTGTCTGGTCTGTGTGTGTGAGTGTGTGAGTGTGTCAGTGTGAGTCTGTGTGTGTGTCTGGGTCTAGTCTGTGTGTCTGGGTCTGGTGTCTGTGAGTGTGAGTGTGTCAGTGTGAGTCTGTGTGTCTGGTCTGTGTGTGTGTGTCAGTGTGTCAGTGTGAGTGTGTGTGTGAGTGTGAGTGTGTGTGTCTGCTCTGTGTGTGCCTGGGTCTGGTCTGTGTGTGTGTGTGTGAGTGTGAGTGTGTGTGTCTGGTCTGTGTGTGTGTCTGGGTCTGGTCTGTGTGTGTTAGTGTGAGTGTGAGTGTGTGTGTCTGCTCTGTGTGTGCCTGGGTCTGGTCTGTGTGTGTGTGTGTGAGTGTGAGTGTGTGTGTCTGGTCTGTGTGTGTGTCTGGGTCTGGTCTGTGTGTGTGTGTGTGAGTGTGAGTGTGTGTGTCTGCTCTGTGTGTGCCTGGGTCTGGTCTCTGTGTGTGTGTGAGTGTGTGTGTGAGTGTGTGGGTCTGGTCTGTGTGTGTGTGTGTGAGTGTGAGTGTGTGTGTCTGCTCTGTGTGTGTCTGGGTCTGGTCTCTGTGTGTGTGTGAGTGTGTGTGTGAGTGTGTGTGTCTGGTCTGTGTGTGTGTGTGTGAGTGTGAGTGTGTGTGTCTGCTCTGTGTGTGCCTGGGTCTGGTCTCTGTGTGTGTGTGAGTGTGTGTGTGAGTGTGTGTGTCTGGTCTGTGTGTGTGTGTGTGAGTGTGAGTGTGTGTGTCTGCTCTGTGTGTGCCTGGGTCTGGTCTGTGTGTGTGTGTGTGAGTGTGAGTGTGTGTGTCTGGTCTGTGTGTGTGTCTGGGTCTGGTCTGTGTGTGTTAGTGTGAGTGTGAGTGTGTGTGTCTGCTCTGTGTGTGCCTGGGTCTGGTCTGTGTGTGTGTGTGTGAGTGTGAGTGTGTGTGTCTGGTCTGTGTGTGTGTCTGGGTCTGGTCTGTGTGTGTGTGTGTGAGTGTGAGTGTGTGTGTCTGCTCTGTGTGTGCCTGGGTCTGGTCTCTGTGTGTGTGTGAGTGTGTGTGTGAGTGTGTGGGTCTGGTCTGTGTGTGTGTGTGTGAGTGTGAGTGTGTGTGTCTGCTCTGTGTGTGTCTGGGTCTGGTCTCTGTGTGTGTGTGAGTGTGTGTGTGAGTGTGTGTGTCTGGTCTGTGTGTGTGTGTGTGAGTGTGAGTGTGTGTGTCTGCTCTGTGTGTGCCTGGGTCTGGTCTCTGTGTGTGTGTGAGTGTGTGTGTGAGTGTGTGTGTCTGGTCTGTGTGTGTGTGTGTGAGTGTGAGTGTGTGTGTCTGCTCTGTGTGTGTCTGGGTCTGGTCTCTGTGTGTGTGTGAGTGTGTGTGTGAGTGTGTGTGTCTGGTCTGTGTGTGTGGTCTGTGTGTGTGAGTGGGGGGTGTGTGTGTGAGTGTGTGTCTGGTCTGTCTGTATATGTCTGTGTGTCTGGGTCTGTGTGTGTGAGTGGGGTGTGTGTGTCTGGCCTCTGTGTGTGTGTATGTCTGGTGTATGTGTGGTCTGTGTGTGTCTGTGTCTGGTGTGTCTGGGTCTGGTGTGTGTGTCTACATCTGTGTGTGTGTGTGTGGTCTCTGTGTCTGGTCTGTGTCTGTGTCTGGTCTGTGTGTCTGCATCTCTCTATGTGTGTGTGTATGTGTGTGTATGTGTGGTCTGTGTGTGTCTATGTCTCTGTGTGTGTTTGGGGTGTGTGTGTCTGTGTCTGGTGTGTCTGGGTCTGGTGTGTGTGTCTACATCTGTGTGTGTGTGTGTGGTTTGTGTGTGTGGTCTCTGTGTCTGGTCTGTGTCTGTGTCTGGTCTGTGTGTCTGCATCTCTCTATGTGTGTGTGTATGTGTGTGTATGTGTGGTCTGTGTGTGTCTATGTCTCTGTGTGTGTTTGGGGTGTGTGTGTCTGTGTCTGGCGTGTCTCTGTGTGTGTCTGTGTGTGTCTGTGTCTGGTCTGTGTGCCTGGTGTGTCTGTGTCTGGTGTGTGTCTGGTCTGTGTGTGTTTGGGGTGTGTGTGTCTGTGTCTGGTGTGTCTCTGTGTGTGTCTGGTGTGTGTCTGGTGTATGTGTGGTCTGTGTGTGGTCTGTGTGTGTCTGTGTCTGGTGTGTGTGTGTCTGCGTCTCTGTGTGTGTGTGTGTGGTCTGTGTGTGTCTGGTCTGTGTGTCTGGTGTGTGTCTGTGTCTGGTGTGTGTGCCTGGTGTGTCTGTGTCTGGTGTGTGTCTGGTCTGTGTGTGTTTGGGGTGTGTGTGTCTGTGTCTGGTGTGTGTGCCTGGTGTGTCTGTGTCTGGTGTGTGTCTGGTCTGTGCGTGCCTGGTGTGTGTGTATCTTGTGTGTGTGTGTCTGGTGTGTGTGTCTGTGCCTGGTGTGGGTGTGTGTTTGGGGGGGGGTGTGTCTCTATGTATGTGTGTGTGGTGTGTGTGTGGTTTCAGGGCACCTCCCAGCCCAGCGGCTCAGGTCTGCCCCTGCCCCAGGCAGCCCTGCGCTGGCTCAGCCCCTGGACGCCGCAGCCGCTGCTCCCTCTCCCGCAGCCCTGGGTCCCTCTCCCGCAGCCGTGGGTCTCTCTCCCACAGCCGCTGCTCCCTCTCCCGCAGCCGTGGGTCTCTCTCCCACAGCCGCTGCTCCCTCTCCCACAGCCGTGGGTCCCTCTCCCGCAGCCCTGGGTCCCTCCCTCTCCCGCAGCCGCTGCTCCCTCTCCCGCAGCCGCTGTTCCCTCTCCCGCAGCCGTGGGTCCCTCTCCCACAGCTGCTGCTCCCTCTCCCGCAGCCCTGGGTCCCTCTCCCGCAGCCACTGCTCCCTCTCCCACAGCCACTGCTCCCTCTCCCACAGCTCTGGGTCCCTCTCCCGCAGCCCTGGGTCCCTCTCCCGCAGCCGTGTCTCCCTGTCCCGCATCCGTGGGTCCCTCTCCCGCAGCCGCTGCTCCCTCTCCCGCAGCCCTGGGTCCCTCTCCCGCAGCCACTGCGCCCTCTCCCGCAGCCTCTGCTCCCTCTCCCGCAGCCCTGGGTCCCTCTCCCGCAGCCGCTGCTCCCTCTCCCGCAGTCGCTGCTCCCCTCTCCCCGCAGCCCTGGGTCCCTCTCCCGCATCCGTGGGTCCCTCTCCCACAGCCGCTGCTCCCTCTCCCACAGCCACTGCTCCCTCTCCCGCAGCCGCTGCTCCCTCTCCCACAGCCGCTGCTCCCTCTCCCGCAGCCACTGCTCCCTCTCCCACAGCCGCTGCTCCCTCTCCCGCAGCCACTGCGCCCTCTCCCGCAGCCTCTGCTCCCTCTCCCACAGCCGCTGCTCCCTCTCCCGCAGTCGCTGCTCCCTCTCCCGCAGCCCTGGGTCCCTCTCCCGCATCCGTGGGTCCCTCTCCCACAGCCGCTGCTCCCTCTCCCGCAGCCGTGGGTCCCCCTCCCACAGCCGCTGCTCCCCTCTCCCGCAGCCTCTGCTCCCTCTCCCGCAGCCACTGCTCCCTCTCCCGCAGCCACTGCTCCCTCTCCCACAGCCACTGCTCCCTCTCCCACAGCTCTGGGTCCCTCTCCCGCAGCCCTGGGTCCCTCTCCCGCAGCCGTGTCTCCCTGTCCCGCATCCGTGGGTCCCTCTCCCGCAGCCTCTGCTCCCTCTCCCGCAGCCTCTGCTCCCTCTCCCGCAGCCCTGGGTCCCTCTCCCGCAGCCGCTGCTCCCTCTCCCGCAGTCGCTGCTCCCTCTCCCGCAGCCCTGGGTCCCTCTCCCGCATCCGTGGGTCCCTCTCCCACAGCCGCTGCTCCCTCTCCCGCAGCCGCTGCTCCCCTCTCCCGCAGCCGCTGCTCCCTCTCCCACAGCCGCTGCTCCCTCTCCCGCAGCCGCTGCTCCCTCTCCCACAGCCGCTGCTCCCTCTCCCGCAGCCACTGCTCCCTCTCCCGCAGCCCTGGGTCCCTCCCTCTCCCACAGCTGCTGCTCCCTCTCCCGCAGCCACTGCTCCCTCTCCCGCAGCCGCTGCTCCCTCTCCCACAGCCGCTGCTCCCTCTCCCGCAGCCACTGCTCCCTCTCCCGCAGCCGCGGCTCCCTCTCCCCGCAGCCCTGGGTCCCTCTCCCGCATCCGTGGGTCCCTCTCCCGCAGCCGCTGCTCCCTCTCCCTCTCCCGCAGCCGTGGGTCCCTCTCCCCCTCCCGCAGCCGTGGGTCCCTCTCTCCCTCTCGCAGCCGTGGGTCCCTCTCCCGCAGCCCTGGGTCCCTCTCCCGCAGCCGCTGCTCCCTCTCCCGCAGCCGTGGGTCCCTCTCCCGCAGCCCTGGGTCCCTCTCCCGCAGCCTCTGCTCCCTCTCCCGCAGCCTCTGCTCCCTCTCCCGCATCCATGGGTCCCTCTCCCACAGCCGCTGCTCCCTCTCCTGAAGCCGTGGTCCCTCTCCCGCAGCCGTGGGTCTCTCTCCCGCAGCCTCTGCTCCCTCTCCCGCAGCCGCTGCTCCCTCTCCCGCAGCCGTGGGTCTCTCTCACGCAGCCTCTGCTCCCTCTCCCGCAGCCGCTGCTCCCTCTCCCACAGCCGCTGCTCCCCTCTCCCACAGCCCTGGGTCCCTCTCCCGCAGCCCTGGGTCCCTCTCCCGCAGCCGCTGCTCCCTCTCCCGCAGCCGTGGCTCCCTCTCCCGCAACCCTGGGTCCCTCTCCTGCAGCCCTGGGTCCCTCTCCCGCAGCCGCTGCTCCCTCTCCTGCAGCCGTGGCTCCCTCTCCCGCAACCCTGGGTCCCTCTCCTGCAGCCCTGGGTCCCTCTCCCGCAGCCGTGTCTCCCTCTCCCGCAGCCGTGGCTCCCTCTCCCGCAGCCGCGGGTCCCTCTCCCGCAGCCGTGGCTCCCTCTCCTGCAGCCCTGGGTTCCTCTCCCGCAGCCGTGGCTCCCTCTCCTGCAGCCATGGGTCCCTCTCCCGCAGCCGTGGCTCCCTCTCCCGCAGCCCTGGGTCCCTCTCCCGCAGCCGTGGCTCCCTCTCCCGCAGCCCTGGGTCCCTCTCCCGCAGCCGTGGCTCCCTCTCCCGCAGCCGTGGCTCCCTCTCCCGCAGCCCTGGGTCCCTCTCCCGCAGCCGCTGCTCCCTCTCCCGCAGCCCTGGGTCCCTCTCCCGGAGCCGTGGGTCCCTCTCCCGCAGCCGTGGGCCCCTCTCCCGCAGCCGTGGGTCCCTCTCCTGCAGCCGCTGCTCCCTCTCCCGCAGCCCTGGGTCCCTCTCCCCCCTCTCGCAGCCGTGGGTCCCTCTCCCGCTGCCCTGGGTCCCTCTCCCCCTCTCGCAGCCGTGGGTCCCTCTCCCGCTGCCCTGGGTCCCTCTCCCTCTCCCGCAGCCCTGGGTCCCTCTCCCGGAGCCGTGGGTCCCTCTCCCGCAGCCGTGGGCCCCTCTCCCGCAGCCGTGGGTCCCTCTCCCGCAGCCTCTGCTCCCTCTCCCGCTGCCCTGGGTCCCTCTCCCCCTCTCGCAGCCGTGGGTCCCTCTCCCGCTGCCCTGGGTCCCTCTCCCCCTCTCGCAGCCGTGGGTCCCTCTCCCGCTGCCCTGGGTCCCTCTCCCGCTGCCCTGGGTCCCTCTCCCTCTCTCGCAGCCGTGGGTCCCTCTCCCGCTGCCCTGGGTCCCTCTCCCTCTCTCGCAGCCGTGGGTCCCTCTCCCGCAGCCGCTGCTCCCCCTCCCGCAGCCGTGGGTCCCTCTCCCGCAGCCGCTGCTCCGCTCGGCCGCCACTTAAAGATCATTAGAGGGAAGACTTCAAGCAGATCGCTGCACGTCGGGCTTTCAAGTTGGGACTTGAAAAGACCGTTTGGGCCCTGCTAAAAGGCGGCAGCAAAAAGGGATTCTCTGCCTTTGAGCTTAATTTATGCTGAAGAGAAAAGGCCATTTAGCTTCGAGCTTTCTCTCCCGTTTAATTTTTTTCTTCTCCTCTCCTCTTAACAGCAAAGAGAGAGGGGAAAAAAAAGAAGAGGCTAAAAACAGCCCTCTGAAGTCCAGCACTTATGGCAAAATCATTGTTTAATTACTGACTCGTTTAATCCTCAGCAGGAGGGCGAGAGGGTGAAGGCAGCTGGGAGCCAGCTGCGGCTTGCTGGTGTGTCTCCTGTAGCTGTTCTCCAGCCCTGCCTTCTCCCACAGAATTGTTAGGGTTGGAAGGGACCTCAAGGATCCTCACAGGGCAGAAGTTGCTCCTCACGCTGAGCTGGAACCTCCTGGGCTGCAGTGTCCATCCCTTGCTCCTTGTGCTCCTTTCAGGGGGTCAGGAGCTTGCCAGAAGAGGGGGTTGGATGTGGCACTTGGTGCCATGAGGTCTGTGATGACAGGTTGGACTTGATGAGCTTTGAGGTCTCTTCCAACCTTGGTGATACTGTGGTACAAGTCTTTGCAAGCCAGGTTAGCTGCCATCTCCTGCTTGCTGCCCAGGAACAATCCACAGAGGTCATTCTGGTGGAGAGCAAAGCTTTGGGTCTTGGCCCCTCGTGCTCTACTTCCATTTGCACTCTGCCATGCCTGGGGTTCCAGTTCCAAGATCCTCTCCCAGCTTTCTGGTGCTGGTTTAGAGTCACAGAGCTGGCAGGGCTGGAAGGGACCTCAAGGCTCAGCCAGTCCCAAGCCCCTGCCATGGGCAGGGACACCTCACACTACAGCAGGTTGCTCACAGCCACCTCCGGCCTGGCTGCAAACACCTCCAGGCAGGAGGCTTCCACCACCTCCCTGGGCAGCCTGGGCCAGGCTCTCACCACCCTCCTGGCCAACAACTTCTTCCTCACAGCCAATCTCAATCTCCCCACTTCTACTTCTGCTCCAGACCCCACCTGGCTCCAACCTCCCTTCAGGGAGTTGCAGAGAGCAAGAAGGTCTCCCCTGAGCCTCCTCTTCTCCAGGCTAAGCAACCCCAGCTCCCTCAGCCTCTCCTCACAGGGCTGTGCTCCAGACCCCTCCCCAGCCTCCTTGCCCTTCTCTGCACACCTTCAAGTCTCTCAATCTCCTTCTTGACCTCAGGAGCCCAGAACTGGACACAGGACTCCAGGGGTGGCCTCAGCAGTGCTGAGCACAGGGCACAAGGACTTCCCTGCTCCTGCTGGCCACACTCTGCCTGATGCAGCCCAGGATGCCCTTGGCCTTCTTGGCCCCCTGGGCACACTGCTGCCTCCTGTTCAGCTGCTCTCCACCACTTCTCCCAGGTCCCTCTCTGCCTGGCTGCTCTCAGCCACTCTGCCCCCAGCCTGTAGCACTGCCTGGGGTTGCTGTGGCCAATGTGCAGCCCCTGGCACTTGGATTTGTTCAATGCCATCCTGTTGGCCTCTGCCAAGGCAAAAGATCTTTCCTAGTTCAGGAGGTTATTCTCCCCTGCAGAACAAAATACAATCATGGAGACTTCCACCACCTCCCTGGGCAGCCTCTGCCAGGCTCTCACCACCCTCCTGGGCAACAACTTCTCCCTCACAGCCAGTATCAGTCTCCCCACTCCTAGCTCTGCTCCATCCCCCTCACTCCTATCCCTCCCTCACACCCTCCAAAGTCCCTCCCCAGCTTGCTTGCAGCCCCCTGCAGATCCTGGAAGGCCACCAGAAGGTCTCCTGGGAGCCTTCTCCTCTCCAGCCTGCACAACCCCAACTCTCTCAGGCTGCCTCCAGAGCAGAGCAGCTCCAGCCCTCTGCTCCTCCTGCTGGCCCTGCTCTGGACACCTTCCAGCCCCTCCAGAGCCTTCCTGGCACAGAGGCTGCAGAGCTGGCCCCAGAGCTGCAGCTGTGGTCTCAGCAGAGTGGAGCAGAGGGGGAGGACCTCTCAGCCCAGAGCCATTCCATGAGGGCTGCCCTGGCTGAGCCAGAAGGGTGGGTGGCAAAATCCTGGGTGTTCTGCATTAGGTAGCAGCTGCACAATGGGAACCTTCCCCTCAGCTGAAAGAGTCATGGCTTGATAGAATGGGTTGGGTTGGAAGGGACCTGAAAGATCATCCATCTGGCTCCTGAGGTCTGGAGCAGGAACATGGAGTGGAGGAGTGTCTGGGGCCCTGGGCTAGGGAACAAAAGAGCTGCCTCCAGTGATGTGACTTGAGTCATGGAATGGTAGAACCAGACAATGGGTTGGGTAAAAGGGACCTCAAAGCTCAGCCAGCTCCAGCCCCCTGCCATGGGCAGGGACACCTCCCACCAGCACAGCTTGCTCAGGGCCTCATCCAGCCTGGCCCTAAACACCTCCAGGCAGGGGACAGCCACAGCCTCCCTGGGCAGCCTGGGCCAGAGTCTCCCCAGCCTCACTCTCAACAATTCCTTCCTCATCTCCACTCTCAGTCTCCTCTCTCCCAGCTCCAAGCCATTGTTCCTCATCCTGGCACTCCCAGCCCTTGTCCAGAGTCCCTCCCCAGCTCTCCTGGAGCCCTTCAGGCACTGCAAGGCTGCTCTGAGGTCTCCCTGCAGCCTTCTCTTCTCCAACCTGAGCAGCCCCCAGCTCTGAAGCTCTGCAGGGCACAGAAATTGTCCCTCACACCCAGCCTTGGCTGAAAGCATGAAGACCTCTTGCATTAGGCCAGGAACAGAGCCAAGCTCAGCTGTCAGCAGCAGAAGAGCTTTCCTGTGGTGCTGAGGAGCAAAACCCAGGGGAGCTGGGAGTCAAAATGTGGTTCTGCAGAATGCTGGGGTGCAAACCTCCACTGACTGCAGAACCTGTGGGGTGCTGCAGCAGTGAGGAGCAGTGAGGAGCAGTGAGGAGCAGTGAGGAGCAGAGGCTTTGTCCCAGGGCTGTGGGAAGTGGACCTCCCCCCCCCCCCAGATGTCCCAGACTTGAGGCTGTGACTTTCCCACTTGACTCAGATTGGTTTCTGCTCTCTGGAGCCCAGGACTCTTCACCCCTCAGAGCTCCTGCTGCTGGTGCCTGAGCTATCCTAGGAGCTGTGGATCAATTATACATCAGAGACCTGGGGCTGAGGAGAATTCAATGAGCTCTAGCTGAAGTGTGCTGGGCTCCTCCTCACCTTCAACCAGAAGCTGCCCTGAGGAGCTGCAGAGCTCAGCTGTCTGCTGGCAAGGACATCACCAATTGCTTGCCTGGCACAGCACAGCTCAGCCCAGCACAGCCCAGCTCAGCCCAGCCCAGCCCAGCCCAGCCCAGCCCAGCACAGCTCAGCACAGCCCAGCACAGCACAGCACAGCCCAACACAGCTCAGCACAGCCCAGCACAGCTCAGCACAGCCCAGCACAGCCCAGCACAGCCCAGCACAGCTCAGCACAGCCCAGCACAGCACAGCACTCACAGAGGGGCTCTGCAGGGGCACTGAGCTCTGCATGTCACAGTGCAGGACATGAGAGGGTCTCAAAGGATCTGAGGGTGTCCCAAAGGATTTGGTGATGTCCCAAATGGTCTAGTCCTGTCCCAAAGGGTTTGATGGTGTCCCAAAGGATCTAGTTCTGTCCCAAAGGGTTTGGGACCTTTGGGAGGTCTCAGGCTTTGGCTGGGGTGGGTGAAACACAGAGAGATGCCCAACTAAGCCAAGCTGAGGAGCAGGGAGCACCTGGGCACCCCCTGGCTCATCTCCTGCTGCTGTCAACCAACAGCCCCAAGTCCTTCTCTGCCAGTCAGTTCCCAGCCACTCTGCCCCAGCCTGGAGCCTTGCTGGGGCTGTGGTGCCCCAAGGGCAGGACCCAGCTCTTGCTTGTGTTGCCCCTCATGGATCCAGCCTGGGCAGATCTCTGTGCAGAGCCTTCCTGCCCTCAAGGAGCCCAACACTCCACGAGGCCAGGAGGATGAGCAGAGGGCTGGAGCTGCTCTGCTGTGAGGACAGACTGAAGGAGTTGGGGCTGTTCAGTCTGGAGAAGAGAAGGCTCCCAGGGTGACCTCATTGTGGCCTTCCAGGATCTGCAGGGGGCTCCAGGAAGGCTGGGGAGGGACTGCTCAGGAGCTCAGGCAGTGATAGGTCCTTCTCTGCCAGTCAGTTCCCCGCCTGGCTGGGGCACCCCTGTGTGCCTCTGCAGTGCTTAATCTCTGGGCTGCCCCTGCAGCCTTGCTGGGGTTCTTGTGCCTCCAAGGGCAGGAGTCTGGGGACCTGGGCCACCCTGGGCACCCCCTGCCTCATCCTCATCCAGCTGTCCACAAGCACAGGAGAGGCAGCTTGGTGTCCAACTCCTGCCTCAAGCCACCCCAGCCCCCGGGGTGAAAGCAGTGCCAGGGGCTTGCCCTGGGCTGCTGGAATCCCTCAGCCTCAGTCCCTCCCTCCCCACCTTCTTATTGCCTTGTGCCCATTTCACTCCCAGCCTGGAGGTTAATTTCTTTCTGCTTTCTTTTTCTCTCCAGAGCACTTAGCAAACATTAAGAGTTAGATAAATCTCCAGGACTGTCCTCCACCAGCTGCATTGATCTGCAGTGTGGTCACAGTGTCTGCAGCTCTCTTTTGTAGGCTCACTTTTAAAACTCCAATCCATTTAGGAAGAGAGGAGGGGAAGGGAAAGAAAAAAGCTCAACCCCCCCCAAGCCCCAGCTCTTCACACAAACCCAAAGAGGTACAGAAGCAAAAGGCCCAATCGATGGGGAGGGAAATGAGGCCAATTGGCTGTCAGCTGCAGCTTCCTCTCCCAGCACAAGGAGGGCCTGGAGCTGTTGAAGCAGGTTCAGAGGAGGCCACAAGGATGATCAGAGGGCTGAGAGCCTCCCCTGTGGGGACAGGCTGGGAGAGCTGGGGCTGTGCAGCCTGGAGAGGAGAAGAGGATAGGATAGGATAGGATAGGATAGGATAGGATAGGATAGGATAGGATAGGATAGGATAGGATAGGATAGGATAGGATAGGATAGGATAGGATAGGATAGGATGGATAGGATGGGATGGGATGGGATGGGATGGGATGGGATGGGATGGGATGGGATGGGATGGGATGGGATGG